>NC_063162.1:66205070-66413214 GCF_023159225.1 Perognathus longimembris pacificus | reverse complement strand
AGTGGTTAGTAAGGGTAAGTTTGTCAAATGAGAGGATAGATTAAAATCTCACCCCCCGCATTTACTCAAAGCCCTGACTGGCAGTGAGAATTTTAAGCTCATACATCTGTTTAGTAAAGAAAGCTTGTAGACCTGACATTGTGTCCTTATTGAGATCTGTTAAAGGCCTGCAAAGGTATATTGTTAAAAATTGCAAGATCTGTCAGCTTACCAATGCCCCCAATCAACAGATTACTAAAGGACCTCGCCTCTGTGGGAATAGGCCAGGCGTGTATTGGGAAGTAGATTTCACAGAAATTACAAATATTTGCTAGTTTTTGTAGACACCTTTTCAGGATGGGTTGAAGTCTATCCAACAAAGCATGAGACTGCGAATGTAGTGGCTAAGAAGATCCTGAAAGAAATCCTACCCAGGAGACTGAACTCCTTAGAACCACGGTGGAAGGGACCCTAGACGGCATCGCCACTTGGGTTCATTGCTTCTACGCCAGGCCAGCTGACCCCTTTGCCCTGGATGACAACTACCGTGATGGAACATGGGAGGTCTCCAAGCACCCAACTCAGCCGCTTTGCCTTCGCCTCAAGACTGAGACTAAGGTTATAGGTTCCTGGCTAGGTAAGGTCTATGCCCCTGAGTCAGCCTGAAGATGGATGATCTTCGCCCATCAGCCCCCCTTTAAAATCAAGGGACCAGAGTTGTTTTGGGGAAGATGAGGCAGGATAAACTAGAGGCATGCAAAACAGAGGTACAGAGACTATTCTTTCAAGAAATGGTGACAGGCCCTTTGGTTACTACTGGCCCATGCCTTACCTCTATATCATCCTCTAGACATGCAAGCCATTGAAATGGACAGAATGGAGCCATGATTGGCTCCCAAGGTACCAAAAAGAAAAAGGGGGAAATGAGGTGCCAGACTTTGAAGTCAGGCCCCACCACGTGAGCCCCATTTTAGAATCGAACCCTGAGCCAATCAGATTTGTACCTGTGTTCTAATCTTGCTTGCACAGCTGATTGTTGTAACCTTGTTCTTTGCCTTTATAAGCCCTGTGTAATCACAGCTCGAGGCTTCCTCCTAACCTCCGCTGTGTTGGTGGGTAGGACGAGGCCCGAGTTGGCAGCTCGTTAAATAAAGCGTTGCCTTGCTTTTGCATTTCGGAGTGTCTGAATCTCGGTGGTCTTCTTGGGGGTGGTCTTGCAACTTGGCACAACATAATGAGTGGTGTACATAGGAGGATCAAGGTTCTAGGCTAGTCATGGACAAGAACTGTACGGTCTGCCCTGAGAGGGCTCCATGCAGATGCCCCCTCCCCACCCCCCACCTGGTTAAGTCTCCACCCCGTTACCTGGGTAACCAGCAGACCTGGGGGCAGTTACTTCCCCCTTCCCGGAGGCCTCATCGTTATCCACCTGGCCACACCCTACTTTCCCTGCCCTTGGTAAGGCAGGACCCGGTGGGGGTCACCCCTTCTCTCTGGCCATGCATCACCTTGTCCACAGGCCAGCAGTTCCGTCATTAACTTTCTCTCCTGCCTGAATACCGCGTGGCATTCTCCTTTAACAGCTACCTCCTTTAATAATCCTAGTAAAAACCAAAATGATAACTGTAATGGGGAGGCCAGATCTGCCCAGTGCCATTAATAGCTGTGGAGGGACTTCAGGTTGACTCCAGTTCAGATTAGAGCAGAAGCCAACTCTATGTCCACTAAGCCCTCCCCCACCCTATTCAGGGAAGCTCCCTTTACTATGTAGATTGACTACCTGAGGCCTGGGAGCTTCAAGGGAACCTGTGTCCTCCTCTGTATTATGATAAGTTATGTAGATTAACCACCTGAGGCCTCGGAGCTTCAAGGGAACAGGCTGTGAGTAGGCCTGCATCATGTGAGCCCCGCCAAATCCATGCATCAATTCTAACTAGAATGATGGGTTAAGTTCAAATGAATATTCTGAGACAGACTGTAACTCTATTGGCCACCTGCGTGTGGCCTAGCATGCTCTGTAAGTGTTGTATCTTCATTGGTCACCTGCGTGTGACAAGTTTGTCTGTGATGTTTGCCTTATAACCAGGCTGGAAGGCCACACGGGGGCGGTCCCAGCTCCCGAGTCTGGGCCGCCCAGGTGTGTACAAGCCCAGCTCCCGAGTCTGGGCTCCACACGTGGTTGGCAGTTCCGGCTCCCGAGTCCGGGCTGGGACCAAGGCCAGTCGGTTCACTTTTTGTTCACTTTTTACTTCCCCAATAAAACTGTCTTTTTGTCACCTTGTAGCTGGAGACTGTGTGGTGGACTCTTGGGGGAACCAGGAATCCCCTCCTTTGGGGGTGGAACCCTGGTTCATTGTAGCGAACCCCCACTCTACTTCATATTGGTGCATTGGCTGGGAAGAGTCCTTATCCACAATATTTTGTTGGGGAAGACACCCAGGTGAAGAAAAGGAACCTCCGGAGGAATGAGGTATGTGTAGGGCTGCCTGAGCAGGCCCGTTTTTAGGGCCACCGAAGTGGGCCCATTCGTAGAGTGCACTGGCTGTAAAGGCTGTCTGCATGAGTGCACTGGCCATGAAGGCCGTCTGTGGGGCTGCCGAGTGGGCCCGTCCGTAAGAGTGCACTGGCCGTGGAGGCCGTCTGTGGGGCTGCCGAGTGGGCCCGTCTGTAAGTGCACTGGCTGTAAGGGCCGTCTGCATGAGTGCACTGGCCGTGAAGGCCATCTGTGGGGCTGCCGAGTGGGCCCATCTTGAATCTGAAGGTGCACCGTCTGTAGGCCTAAGACAGAGAGAAGCTGGACGCAGCAGAGCTCTCTAAGGCCGGGGTGGTCAAGGGACGCCTTGACTCCCTTCTGGAAGTCCTCATTGGGGAGGACATGTATAAAGTTTGTAAAAAAAATCAGCAATTCTGACCTGGTTGTGCACATGGTCTTGTCTGTGTCTGTTCACACTTCTACTGCTTGCTAGTGCTGTGATTGACTTTTCTCTACAGGGAAGCATGGGATGAACCAAATCCACCGAGGAACTGCTCCTCGACCTGTCTGTTCTTGCTTTTGCTTTTGCTTATTGTTGTTATCAGATGTGTTTTACAGGAAAATATGGGACCTCCTGAAGAGGGTCAGGTTCACCCTTATGAGGTTCCTGTCCTCTTCGCTTGTAATGATCTATTAAATTGGAAACAACAGAACCCTCCCTTCTCAAAGAAGCCTCAGGCACTAACCTCTTTGTTAGAAACTGTCTTTATGACTCATCGACCCACCTGGGCCGATATCCAGCAAGTCCTGGACGTCCTCTTCACCACTGAGGAGAAAGACAGGATTCTCCGGGAAGCCAAGAAGCTGGTCCCAGAAAACAACGGCAGGCCATCAGAAGACCCCCTTGAGATAGAGGAAGCCCTGCCCTCCTGGAATCCGGACTGGAACCTGAATTCGTCGGCAGGTAGGGAGCGGCTAAAGGTTTATCGCCAGACTATTCTGGGTGGTCTCCGGGCTGCTGGAAAGCGCCCTATGAATATGTCTAAGGTTGGGGAAGTAAGACAGGGAATGGATGAGTCCCCAGCAGCCTATTTAGAAAGGCTTCTTGATGCTTACTGTACTCCTATAGATCTCCACTCCCAAGACTAAGAGACAAGTAAGGGAATTCTTGGGAACTGTGGGGTACTGTAGACTCTGGATTTTGGGGTTTGCTGAAGTAGCACGGCCCTTATATGAGATTACCAAAGGGCCAGGAGAAAATATTAGATGGACAGAAGAAGAGGAACAGGCATTCCAGACCCTTAAAAAGCAGCTAGTCTCAACTCCAGCCCTGGCCATCCCGGATATCCACAAACCTTTCCACCTATTCGTGGATGAAAAGGCTGGAGTGGGAAAAGGCGTGCTAACTCAGAAGTTAGGACCCTGGTATCGGCCAGTGGCCTACTTATCAAAAAAATTGGACCCTGTTGCATCAGGATGGCCTACTTGCCTTAGGATGATTGTAGCAACAGCTCAGCTAAAGACTCTAAAAAGCTAACATTGGGGCAGGACCTAGTGGTAACTACTCCGCATGCGGTTGAGAACTTGTTGCGAAGCCCCCCGGATCGGTGGATATCCAATGCCAGGCTAACACAGTACCAGGCCCTGTTGCTCAATCAGCCTAAAGTGACTTTCCGAGCTTCCACAGCCCTCAACCCTGCTACCCTGCTTCCAGACACTGATCAGACAGTGCTGCACGACTGTGCGGAGGTTGTGGCCCATGTCCACAGCATTCGACCAGACCTCACAGATGTCCCGCTACCAGACGCGGAAAAGACCATGTTCACCAATGGGAGCAGCTACGTGATGGACGGAGTAAGGCTAGCGGGAACAGCGGTCGTGGAAGGGGACCAGGTCATCTGGGCCGAGCCGTTACCAGTGAGCACCTCAGCACAAAAAGCTGAGCTCATTGCCCTAACCCAAGCTCTGACACTGGGAAAGGACAAGAAGGTCAACATCTATACGGACAGCAGGTATGCATTTGCCACTGTACATGTACACGGGGCCATTTATAAGGAGCGCGGGCTGCTGACAGCAGAAGGCAAAACCATCAAAAACAAAGAACAGATATTAGGCCTACTTCAGGCCATATGGTTGCCAAAGGCAGTTGCTGTAATGCACTGCCAAGGACATCAGAAGGGAAACTCAGAGGAAGCAAAGGGGAACCGGAGAGCGGATGAGGCTGCACGGGAAGTGGCTACAAGAGATAGGGGCCCGATGGAATTAGCCCTTCTCCCAATGCCAGCCCTCCCAGAGGAGCCCCAGTATTCTTCTGAAGATCAGAAGTTTCTCCAGTCTCTTCACAATGTAAGTGAAAAGGGAAACTGGAAACAGACTCACAGTGGAAGAATTATTCTTCCACGAGCATTAGGACAAACTCTCATTAAGCAAATACACGAGGGAACCCATCTAGGAAAGAGCAAGCTAGCGGAATGAATCCGCCGGTTCTACTATATACCTGAAATGGACAAAATGCTAGAGGATATTACCAGCCGGTGTGTGCCATGCCATAGGACAAATGCTGCTGGTGGAGTAGCTGTCAAAGGACAGGCAAGTATAATTCCCAGGTTTGGACTCCCAGTGGCCATAGGCTCGGACAATTGCCCTGCTTTCGTCTCTCAGGTAACCCAGCTTTTGGGTAAGTCATTGGGGATTAATTGGAAATTACATTGTGCCTATCATCCCCAAAGTTCAGGTCAGGTAGAGAGGATGACTAGGACTCTAAAGGAGACTTTAACCAAATTGACCCTTGAGACTGGCAAAAACTGGACGGCCCTCCTACCATTTGCCCTTCTGCGGGTACGCTGTACACCATACTTTAAGGGCATCACACCTTATGAGATAATGTTTGGGAGGCCTCCTCCCTTATGCCCTAAGCTTGGTTCTGAAGCCATAGCTGAATTGTCTAACCAACATTTGTTACAGTCCTTACAGGCCCTGCAGAGAATCCAAAATGAACTTTATTCCCAGATCAAGGCCGCTCGTGAGAAGCTGCCTAAAGATGCCCCAGCCTTACACCCTTTTGTGCCAGGACAGGTGGTGTGGGTAAGGCGACATAAGACTGAGTCCTTGGAGCCTCGCTGGAAAGGCCCCTACACTGTAGTCCTGACCACTCCTACTGCTGTCAAGGTAGATGGCCTAAGGACCTGGATCCACGCTTCCCACGTCAAAGCAGCTAACCTGACCAAGGAGGACAAGTGGAAGGTGGTGCAATCTGGTGATGACCCACTAAAATGGACATTTGTAAAAAATTTGAACTAGTAATGTTCTTGTGACTTTGATAAAGAGTAAGAATGGGCGAGTTTAAGTTTAAACTCGGAGTTTGAACATTACCAAATTTTTGGAGGTTTATTACATTGTCAAAAGAGGAACTGAGGAAAAGACTTTGAAATAAAAAATGCATTTCCAGTCTGTCTATAGGCATTTTGTAACAGTTTTCAACAGACCCACACAGGACAGGTGATTCCTTAGCAAGTTCCAGGTAAGAGCATACTTAAAAACTATTTCTGTGTGGACCACCTTGTTGCTTTAATTGGAGTAAAGTGGCCTCTTATATGACTCACTGATCTGAAATCTGCGGTTCAAAGCCAGCCCGGGCAGAAAAAGGTCCCTGTGAGAGTCTTCGTCTCTACTCAGCCAGCAGAGTGCTGGGAACAGAGCTGTGAGTTGCTTTGAGGCTCAAAGTGGTAGAGTGCTAGTCTTGAGCTGGAGAGCTGAGGGACAGCACTCAAGCCCTGAGTCCAAGTCCAGTGACGGACCAAGAGAAATGCCAAAGGTGCATTTACCTCTGAGTGGAAAAGTCACTCCTGGGACAAATGGAGCATCCAGAGGCAGCAAGCCACTGCTTGGATGGCAGAGACAGTGTCAGATCTCAGAGTCACCTGTGTTTGGCCTTTCAAAAGTTAACTGGAGCTGGGAGGTCCTAAAAGAATGGTTTGTAAGCATGCCTTTCTAAATGCCCATGTCTTTCTACTGGGCAGGAACTTGCCAGTCATCTGTGATAGTGGGTAGTAAATCGAAGATACTGGGGAGACATTCTCCCTGTGGTAACCTTCCCACTCCTCTAAGTTAACTGGAGTTGAGAAAAACATGCGTGGCAGGCTACAGAGTCACTCCCAGGAAATGCTTGGAGTGGGAGGTGTATCCAAGTGTATTAGGATGTCCAGATGAACTAGGGTGTGACCTCAGAGGAGGTATGCCAGTTACCTAGGTAACTGGATGGAGACTTAAAACAGGTGAGAACACCGGTAGCTGTCCTGGGGGTGGACCTCATAGACAACCAGATTCTTTCTGGGTACAAGCTTAAGATCAGCAGTCACATCAGACTGGCTCTTGTATCATGCTTGCTCTCCCCAGAAACCTGTGGATGGAACCATGTTACAGTCCAGGCAAAAAGCTCTCAGAGAAATCAATGATTTGATTTTCATGTACAAGAAAAAAACGGGGGAATGTAATGGGGAGGCCAGTGTAATGGGGAGGCTAGATCTGCCCAGTGCCATTAATAGCTGTGGAGGGACTTCAGGTTGACTCCAGCTCAGATTAGAGCAGAAGCCAACTCCATCTCCACTAAGCCCTCCCCCACCCTATTCAGGGAAGCTCCCTTTACTATGTAGATTGACTACCTGAGGCCTGGGAGCTTCAAGGGAACCTGTGTCCTCCTCTTTATTATGATAAGTTATGTAGATTAACCACCTGAGGCTTGGGAGCTTCAAGGAAACCAGCTATGAATAGGCATATCCGCCTGCATCATGTGTGCCCCGCCAAATCCATCCGTCAATTCTAACTAGAATGATAGGTTAGTTCAAATGAATATTATGAGACAGACTGTAACTCTATTGGCCACCTGCGTGCGGCCTAGCATGCTCTGTAAGTGTTGTATCTTCATTGGTCACCTGCATGTGACAAGTTTGTCTGTGATGTTTGCCTTATAACCAGGCTGGAAGGCCACACGGGGGCGGTCCCAGCTCCCGAGTCTGGGCCGCCCAGGTGTGTACAAGCCCAGCTCCCGAGACTGGGCTCCACACGTGGTTGGCAGTTTCGGCTCCCGAGTCCGGGCAGCGACCAAGGCCAGTCGGTTCACTTTTTGTTCACTTTTTATTCCCCAATAAAACTGTCTTTTTGTCACCTTGTAGCTGGAGACTGTGTGGTGGACTCTTGGGAGAACCAGGAATCCCTTCCCTTGGGGGGAACCCTGGTTCATTGTAGCGAACCCCCACTCTACTTCAGCCAGATATGCCAGGTGTCATTAAGAGCTGTGGAGGGACTTCAGGTTGACTCCAGCTCAGATTAGAGCAGAAGCCAACTCCATCTCCACTAAGCCCTCCCCCACCCTATTCAGGGAAGCTCCCTTTACTATGTAGATTGACTACCTGAGACCTGGGAGCTTCAAGGGAACCTGTGTCCTCCTCTTTATTATGGTAAGTTATGTAGATTAACCACCTGAGGCCTGGGAGCTTCAAGGAAACAGGCTGTGAGTAGGCCTGCATCATGTGAGCCCTGCCAAATCCATGCTTCATTCTAACTAGAATGATAGGTTAAGTTCAAATGAATATTATGAGACAGACTGTAACTCTATTGGTCACCTGCGTGCGGCCTAGCATGCTCTCTAAGTGTTGTATCTTCATTGGTCACCTGCGTGTGACAAGTTTGTCTGTGATGTTTGCCTTATAACCAGGCTGGAAGGCCACACGGGGGCGGTCCCAGCTCCCGAGTCTGGGCCGCCCAGGTGTGTACAAGCCCAGCTCCCGAGTCTGGGCTCCACACGTGGTTGGCAGTTCCAGCTCCCGAGTCCAGGCTGTGACCAAGGCCAGTCGGTTCACTTTTTGTTCACTTTTTACTTCCCCAATAAAACTGTCTTTTTGTCACCTTGTAGCTGGAGACTGTGTGGTGGACTCTTGGGGGAACCAGGAATCCCCTCCTTTGGGGGTGGAACACTGTTTCATTGTAGCGAACCCCCACTCTACTTCAATAACAAAATGGAGAACTTCTGTGAGCAATAACTAAAGCAAAAGGAGCTGGGGGTGTGGCACAAATAGGACCGTACCTGCCTAGCAGGTAAAGGCCTAAATTCAATCCACAGTACCAGTAAGAAAAAACCAGAACCAGAACCAGAACCAACCAACCAACCAACAAAACATCCAGCCGGACCCCCGTGGCTCACACTTGTAATCCTGGCTGCTCAGGGAGCTGAGATCTGAGGTTTGTGGTTTGAAAAGCCAGCCCAGGCAGGAAAGTCCATGAGACTCTTGTCTCCAACAAGCCCCTCAAGAAAAGCTTGAAGTAGGGCTGTGGCTCAAGTGGTAGGGCAGTAGCCTCTAGCAAAAGAAGCTCCGGTACAGTACCCAGGCCCCGAGCTCAAGCCCCACAACCAAAAAACCAAACCAAACCACACCAAATGCACATCTTTTCTCGGAAGCTCCAGAGTTCCTTTGGAACAGGCTCTTCAGGCACACCTCCCTTGTTGTTGTTCTTGTTTTTCATGACATATCCTTAATTTCCCTTCTAAATCTCCTCTCAAAAAATAAAAACAGGGGACTGTGAAGATGGCCTAGTGGCAAGAGTGCTTGCCTCGTATGCACGAAGCCCTGGGTTCCATTCCTCAGCACCACATAGATAGAGAATGGCCAGAAGGGGGGCTGTGGCTCAAAAGGCGGAGTGCTGGCCTTGAGCAAAAAAGAAGCCAGGGACAGTGCTTAGGCCCGAGATCCAGGACTGAAAAAGAGAGAAGAAGAAGAAGAAGAAGAAGAAGAAGAAGAAGAAGAAGAAGAAGAAGAAGAAGAAGAAGAAGAAGAAGAAGAAGAAATGAATGAATAAATAAAATAAAATAAAAACAGGGCTGGGAAAATGTCCTAGTGGTAGAGTGCTTGCTTTGCATACAGGAAGCCCTGGGTTCGATTCCTCAGCACCGCATACACAGAAAAGGCGCTAGCCTTGGGGGAAAAGAAGCTCAGGGACAGTGCCCGGGCCCTGAGTTCAAGCCTCAGTCTGGCTAAAACTAAAGAGAGAGAGAGATAGAGACAGAGAGAGAGAGAGAGACAGAGACAGAGAGAGAGACAGAGAGAGAGGGAAGGAAAGAGAGAGAGGGAAGAGCAACTCTTAGAGGCGGCCTGAAGTCATGCATGCCCAGAAGGGCACCACAGGCGAGGTTCGGAATTAGAGTAGGCACGTGCTGAGTGGCCTTGGAGGTGGGTGGGGTTTCCCGGCGTGTGGTCGCGGCGGGCCGTGGGCGGGGCCCGACCCCGAGTATTTATTTCCCTCTCCTCCAGGCTTCAGAAGCCAGTCGACTGGGTGAGCACCACCTGGGCAGGAGCCAGAGCCACAGCCTGAGCGAGTCGGGATTCTACCTAACTGCAGCTATGGGACGCAGAAAGTCCAAACGCAAGCCGCCTCCCAAGAAGAAGATGACGGGCACCCTGGAGACCGAGTTCACCTGTCCCTTCTGTAACCACGAGAAGTCTTGCGATGTGAAAATGGACCGTGCCCGCAAAACGGGAGTCATCTCTTGTGCCGTGTGCCTCGAGGACTTTCAGACACCCATCACTCATCTGTCGGACCCCGTGGATGTGTACAGTGATTGGATAGACGCCTGTGAGGCGGCCACTGAGTAGACGCGTGGAGGACGCAGCCCCTTGAAGTCCCCCTATCCCGGGGCCCTTGGAGACCTTCCAAGAGTCAGGGTGTGGGTATGGAGCCCTCCCCGACCCCCCTGCCCCATCGTGCCTGTGACAACAGCTGTGGCTGAAGTCGGGGTGGTCTTGGCTGTGGTGGCGTGAACGGGATGGGGGATCACAGAACAGTCCCCCATTTGGTCCAGTAGACCGAGAGCTGCTCCCTTGGGCCTTCCATGGGCTTGTGGGCTCTGGCTCCCCTGGGCGATTACCTAAGGTCCCAGGGCAAAGGGCAGGTGCGAGACCATGGAGCACACCTCACGTGGACTGGACATCGGCCCCTCTCCTGGCTAAGACCGGACTTCCCACCTGTCACCTACCCTTGCTGGAGCCGGGAACCAGAGCCTCAGATTTCTGGGACCTGGGCCAGGCAGGTCTGGAGTCAGCGACTCCGACCCAGGCCACCCCGTTTCCCCAACGCCCCACCCCTCCACCCTTCACCTCGATCTGTTTTTGTGGAGAAGGTTGAAGCTGCTTGGGGGCATAGTCGTCCTTCCTAAAAGCTACCAAGCATGTGTACCAAACAAAAAGCAAAAATCAAATCTCATGGCGTGTCCTTATGCCTCTTATTGGAGCATTATGATGCTGAGAGTGGGGAGAGTGGCCTCTCTGCGCTGGACCTTATCCGCCCTTACCTCTAGGTCCAGTCTCTGGATCCTGTGAGCCCCCCCTCCACCCCGACCCAGCTCTCGGAGCATTGCAAATGGGATCATCTCCAGGAACTTGCCTCCTCTTCCTCTCCTAAACAGCTTTGAAAATCCAGGGAGGATCACCAAGGTGCAAGGCCTCTGTGCGTCTTATCACGTCAAATCTTTTTCAACCAAGGGACTCCAGTAATGGAAACAAGGCTTGATTTTTCTTGTGTTTTTGTCCGTTTGTTGGCTGATGTGTCTTTGGGAGGGTAAGGAGTGGCACAGAAATTGGAGGAACGGGGGACAAAGGTGAACAAACGCAGCACTGGCACTCACTGAACACCATGTTCACAAGGAAACCTACCACTTTTGAGTAGGGATAGGGGGAGCCAGAGGAGAGAGGGAAGGAAGGGGTGGCCTTGTCCAAAAGGATATGTCTTTGTTACCTGACTTATGAAAGGGTAACCTCTTTGTAAATCACCTTATAATATCAGTAACAATAAATAAAGTAATAAAAATGTTTTATTGTTTTAATCATATAAATTATTTCTACAAACAGTTTTTGGTCATGTGATTGGGGTTTGAAATCTGGGCCTCATGCTATTGCTTGGCTCTCTCTGATGCTCTGGTACTTGAGCTACACCTGTGTTTGGCATTTAGCTGCTTTACTGGATATGAGAGTCTTGAAGATTTGTATGCCTAGGCCAGTTTATAAAGAAGATTCTTAGACCTCGGCCTCCTGAGAAGCTGGGATTACAGATGTGAGCCTGCCTCCTGGCTTAATACCCTCAACATTCTAACTGTGCCTGGTAGGCGACTCTCACGCGTCTATTTCAGATGTCCAACAGGCAGAGATCAGGAAGACGGCAGTTCAAGGCCAGCCAGCCGTGTTAAAAGATGGGGAAAGCCCCACCTCCATGAATATGCCAGACACGGTGGTTCTCACCTTTGATCCCGTCTAATGAGTGGTGTACATAGGAGGATCAAAGTTCTAGGCTAGTCATGGACAAGAACTGTATGGTCTGCCCTGAGAGGGCTCCATGCAGATGCCCCCCCCCACCCCCCACCTGGTTAAGTCTCCACCCTGTTACCTGTGTAACCAGCAGACCTGGGGGCAGTTACTTCCCCCTTCCCTGAGGCCTCATTCTTATCCACCCGGCCACACCCTACTTCTCCTGCTCTTGGTAAGGCTGGGCCAGGTGGGCGGGTCACCCCTTCTCTCTGGCCATGCATCATCTGGTCCACAGGCCAGCAGTTCTGTCATAAACTTTCTCTCCTGCCTGAATACCGCGTGGCGTTCTCCTTTATCAGCTACCTCCTTTAATAAGCCTAGCAAAAACCAAAATGATAAGAAAATGGAGAATTTCTGTGAGCAATAACTAAAGCAAAAGGGGCTGGGGTTGTGGCGCAAGTAGGACAGTACCTGCCTAGCAGGTAAAGTCCGAAATTCAATCCCCAGTACCAGTAAGAAAAAGCCAAAACCAAAACCAACCAACCAACCAACCAACCAATCAACAAAACATCCAGCCGGACCCCTGTGGCTCACACTTGTAATCCTGGCTGCTCAGGGAGCTGAGATCTGAGGTTTGTGGTTTGAAAAGCCAGCCCAGGCAGGAAAGTCCATGAGACTCTTGTCTCCAACAAGCCCCTCAAGCAAAGCTGTATGTACAGCTGAGACTCTAGTGGTAGAGCACTAGATTCGAGCAAAAGAAGCTCCGGTACAATACCCAGGCCCGGAGCTCAAGCCCCACAACCAAAAAACCAAACCAAACCACACCAAATCCACATCTTTTCTCTGAAGCTCCAGAATTCCTTTTGAACAGGCTCTTCAGGCACATCTCCCTCATTGTTGTTCTTGTTTTCATGTCATATCCTTAATTTCCCTTCTAAATCTCCTCTCAAAAAATAAAAACAGGGGACTGGGAAGATGGCCTAGTGGCAAGAGTGCTTGCCTCGTATACACGAAGCCCTGGGTTCCATTCCTCAGCACCACATAGATAGAAAATGGCCAGAAGTGGGGCTGTTGCTCAAGAGGCAGAGTGCTGGCCTTGAGCAAAAAAGAAGCCAGGGACAGTGCTCAGGCCCGAGATCCAGGACTGAAAAATAGAGGAAGAAGATGAAAAAGAACAAGAAGAGAAGAAGAAGAAGAAGAAGAAGAAGAAGAAGAAGAAGAAGAAGAAGAAGAAGAAGAAGAAGAAAAGAAGAAGAAACAATGAATGAATAAATAAAATAAAATTAAAACAGGGCTGGGAAAATGTCCTAGTGGTAGAGTGCTTGCTTTGCATACAGGAAGCCCTGCGATGGATTCCTCAGCACCGCATACACAGAAAAGGCGCTAGCCTTGGGGGAAAAGAAGCTCAGGAACAGTGCCCAGGCACTGAGTTCAAGCCTCAGGCTGGCTAAAACTAAAGAGAGAGAGAGAGAGAGACAGAGAGAGACAGAGACAGAGAGAGAGACAGAGAGAGAGAGGGAAGGAAAGAGAGAGAGGGAAGAGCAACTCTTAGAGGCGGCCTGAAGTCATGCATGCCCAGAAGGGCACCACAGGCGAGGTTCGGAATTAGAGTAGGCACGTGCTGAGTGGCCTTGGAGGTGGGTGGGGTTTCCCGGCGTGTGGTCGCGGCGGGCCGTGGGCGGGGCCCGACCCCGAGTATTTATTTCCCTCTCCTCCAGGCTTCAGAAGCCAGTCGACTGGGTGAGCACCACCTGGGCAGGAGCCAGAGCCACAGCCTGAGCGAGTCGGGATTCTACCTAACTGCAGCTATGGGACGCAGAAAGTCCAAACGCAAGCCGCCTCCCAAGAAGAAGATGACGGGCACCCTGGAGACCGAGTTCACCTGTCCCTTCTGTAACCACGAGAAGTCTTGCGATGTGAAAATGGACCGTGCCCGCAAAACGGGAGTCATCTCTTGTGCCGTGTGCCTCGAGGACTTTCAGACACCCATCACTCATCTGTCGGACCCCGTGGATGTGTACAGTGATTGGATAGACGCCTGTGAGGCGGCCACTGAGTAGACGCGTGGAGGACGCGGCCCCTTGAAGGCCCCCTATCCCGGGACCCTTGGAGACCTTCCAAGAGTCAAGGTGTGGGTATGGAGCCCTCCCCGCCCCCCCTGCCCCATCGTGCCTGTGACAACAGCTGTGGCTGAAGTCGGGGTGGTCTTGGCTGTGGTGGCGTGAACGGGATGGGGGATCACAGAACAGTCCCCCATTTGGTCCAGTAGACCGAGAGCTGCTCCCTTGGGCCTTCCATGGGCCTGTGGGCTCCGGCTCCCGTGGGCGATTCCCTGAGGTCCCAGGGAAAAAGGCAGATGCGAGACCATGGAGCTCACCTCCCGTGGACTAGAGTTCCGGCCCCTCTCCTGGCTGAGCCCGTACTTCCCACCTGTCACCTACCCTTGCTGGAGCCGGGAACCAGAGCCCCAGATGCCCGGGACTTGGGCCAGGCGGTCTAGAGTCAGCGACTCCGACCCGGGCCACCCCGTTTCCCCAACGCCCACACCCCTCTACCCTTCACATCCATCTGCTTTTATGAGAAGGGCGAAGCTGCTTCGGGGCATAGTCGTCCTTCCATAAAGCTGCCAAGTCCGAGGGCCAAACAAAAAGCCTAAAAACATCTCATGGCATGTCGTTATGCCTCTCATTGGAGCATCATGGTGCTGAGAGGGCGGAGAGTGGCCTCCGTGCCCTGGACCTTAGCCGTCCTTACCGCCAGCTCCCGTTGCTGGATCCTGTGAGCAGCCCCAGCTCTCGGAGCATTGCAAATGGGATCATCTCCAGGAACTTGCCTCCTCTTCCACTCCTAAACAGCTTTGAAAATCCAGGGAGGATCACCAAGGTGCAAGGCCTCTGTGCGTCTGATCACGTCAAATCATTTTCATCCAAGGGACTCCAGTAATGGAAACAAGGGTTGATTGTTCTTATCTTTTTGTCCATTTGTTGGCTGATGTGTCTTAGGGAGGGTAAGGAGAGGCACAGATTGGAGTAACGGGGGACAAAGTTGAACAAAAGGACCACTGGCACTCACTGAACACCATGTTGACAAGGAAACCGACCACTTTTGAGTAGGGATGGGGTAGCCAGGGGAGAGAGGGAAGGAAGGGGTGGCATTGTCAAAAAGCAGATGTCTTTGTTACCTGACTTATGAAAGGGTAACCTCTCTGTAAATCACCTTATAATATCAGTAACAATAAATAAAGTAATAAAAATGTTTTATTGTTTTAATCATATAAATTAGTTCTACAAACAGTTTTTGGTCATGTGATTGGGGTTTGAAATCTGGGTCTCATGCTTTTGCTTGGCTCTCCCTGGTGCTCTTGTACTTGAGCTACACCTCTGTTTGGCATTTAGCTGCTTTACTGGATATGAGAGTCTTGAAGATTTGTATGCCTAGGCCAGTTTATAAAGAAGATTCTTAGACTCTCGGCCTCCTGAGAAGCTGGGATTACAAACGTGAGTCTGGCTCCTGGCTTAATGCCCTCAAAATTCTAACTGTACCTGGTAGGCAACTCCCACGCGTCTATTTCAGATGTCCAACAGGCAGAGATCAGGAAGACGGCAGTTCAAGGCCAGCCAGCCGTGTTAAAAGGTTGGGGAAACCCCCATCTCCATGAATATGCCAGACACGGTGGTTCCCACCCACCTTTGATCCCGTCTAATGAGTGGTGTACATAGGAGGATCAAGGTTCTAGGCTAGTCATGGACAAGATCTGTAAGGTCTGCCCTGAGAGGGCTCCATGCAGATGCCCCCTCCCCACCCCCTACCTGGTTAAGTCTCCACCCTGTTACCCGGGTAACCAGCAGACCTGGGGGCAGTTACTTCCCCCTTCCCGGAGGCCTCATCCTTATCCACCCGGCCACACCCTACTTCCCCTGCTCGTGGTAAGGCAGGACCCGCTGGGGGTCACCCCTTCTCTCTGGCCATGCATCACCTGGTCCACAGGCCAGCAGTTCCGTCATAAACTTTCTCTCCTGCCTGAATACTGTGTGGCGTTCTCCTTTATCAGCTATCTCCTTAAATAAGCCTAGCAAAAAACAAAATGATAACAAAATGGAGAACTTCTGTGAGCAATAACTAAAGCAAAAGGGGCTGGGGGTGTGGTGAAAGGGTCGACCAGCGCATCCACGGAATGGAGGACACCAAGAGGCGTTCTCATGCAAAAGCAAATGGTTTATTCGAGCAAGCTCGGGCTCACAGCATGACCGTAAACCAGTCAACAACTGAGAGCCCCGAGCTTTTCTGAGGGTGACCTTATATAGGACTCTACTATCCGTTAGGGTAAAGCCCGCGCATTTGTAACCAATAGATTTAAAGTAACACATCGTGGTCTGCACGCAGGCAGCCAATCATTTTACACTGAGTCACATACATTTACCAATCATTTTAAGGAATCCTAATTTGGGCTGGTAAGGGATACGTGCCAAGTTGTATGTGTGCGAGGATTCTTGGAATGTGCAAGTGACCTTTTGGACGGGCTGGCGCCTTTTGTTTGTTCCCCTCAAGGTGGGGTTGGGTGACTGCTTGCAGGCTGCATAGTTCAGATAACTGCAAAGTCCAGATGACAATAGATGGCAGGATGGGGAGTTTGTCCTCGTGTCCCAGAGGGAGAGGGGCTTGGGTAACTTCCTACACAAGGGGGCTCGTATAGCCTCTTTCAGTGGCGCAAGTAGGACAGTACCTGCCTAGCAGGTAAAGGCCTAAATTCAATCCTCCGTTCCAGTAACAAAAAACCCGAACCAGAACCAACCAACCAACCAACCAACCAACGAACAAAACACCCAGCCGGGCCCTGGTGGCTCACACTTGTAATCCTGGCTGCTCAGGGAGCTGAGATCTGAGGTTTGTGGTTTGAAAAGCCAGCCCAGGCAGGAAAGTCCATGAGACTCTTGTCTCCAACAAGCCCCTCAAGCAAAGCTGGATGTAGGGCTGTGGCTCAAGTAGTAGAGCACTAGATTCGAGCAAAAGAAGCTCCGGTACACTACCCAGGCCCCGAGCTCAAGACCAACAACCAAAAAGCCAAACCAAACCACACCAAATCCACATCTTTTCTCTGAAGCTCCAGAATTCTTTGGAACAGGCTCTTCAGGCACATCTCCCTCATTGTTGTTCTTGTTTTTCATGTCATATCCTTAATTTCCCTTCTAAATCTCCTCTCAAAAAATAAAAACAGGGGACTGGGAAGATGGCCTAGTGGCAAGAGTGCTTGCCTCGTATACACGAAGCCCTGGGTTCCATTCCTCAGCAACACATAGATAGAAAATGGCCAGAAGTGGGGCTGTTGCTCAAGAGGCAGAGTGCTGGCCTTGAGCAAAAAAGAAGCCAAGGACAGTGCTCAGGCCCGAGATCCAGGACTGAAAAATAGAGGAAGAAGATGAAAAAGAACAAGAAGAGAAGAAGAAGAAGAAGAAGAAGAAGAAGAAGAAGAAGAAGAAGAAGAAGAAGAAGAAAAGAAGAAAAGAAGAAGAAACAATGAATGAATAAATAAAATAAAATTAAAACAGGGCTGGGAAAATGTCCTAGTGATAGAGTGCTTGCTTTGCATACAGGAAGCCCTGGGATGGATTCCTCAGCACCGCATACACAGAAAAGGCGCTAGCCTTGGGGGAAAAGAAGCTCAGGGACAGTGCCCAGGCCCTGAGTTCAAGCCTCAGGCTGGCTAAAACTAAAGAGAGAGAGAGAGAGAGAGAGAGACAGAGAGAGAGACAGAGACAGAGAGAGAGACAGAGAGAGAGAGGGAAGGAAAGAGAGAGAGGGAAGAGCAACTCTTAGAGGCGGCCTGAAGTCATGCATGCCCAGAAGGGCACCACAGGCGAGGTTCGGAATTAGAGTAGGCACGTGCTGAGTGGCCTTGGAAGTGGGTGGGGTTTCCCGGCGTGTGGTCAGGGCGGGCCGTGGGCGGGGCCCGACCCCGAGTATTTATTTCCCTCTCCTCCAGGCTTCAGAAGCCAGTCGACTGGGTGAGCACCACCTGGGCAGGAGCCAGAGCCACAGCCTGAGCGAGTCGGGATTCTACCTAACTGCAGCTATGGGACGCAGAAAGTCCAAACGCAAGCCGCCTCCCAAGAAGAAGATGACGGGCACCCTGGAGACCGAGTTCACCTGTCCCTTCTGTAACCACGAGAAGTCTTGCGATGTGAAAATGGACCGTGCCCGCAAAACGGGAGTCATCTCTTGTGCCGTGTGCCTCGAGGACTTTCAGACACCCATCACTCATCTGTCGGACCCCGTGGATGTGTACAGTGATTGGATAGACGCCTGTGAGGCGGCCACTGAGTAGACGCGTGGAGGACGCGGCCCCTTGAAGGCCCCCTATACCGGGGCCCTTGGAGACCTTCCAAGAGTCAAGGTGTGGGTATGGAGCCCTCCCCGCCCCCCCTGCCCCATCGTGCCTGTGACAACAGCTGTGGCTGAAGTCGGGGTGGTCTTGGCTGTGGTGGCGTGAACGTGATGGGGGATCACAGAGCAGTCCCCCATTTGGTCCAGTAGACCAAGAGCTGCTCCCTTGGGCCTTCCATGGGCCTGTGGGCTCCGGCTCCCCTGGGCGATTTCCTGAGGTCCCAGGGCAAAGGGCAGATGCAGGACCATGGAGCTCACCTCACGTGGACTGGACTTCCGGCCCCTCTCCTGGCTGAGCCCGGACTTCAAACCCGTCACCTACCCTTGCTGGAGCCGGGAACCAGAGCCTCAGAACCCCGGGACCTGGGCCAGGCGGGTCTGGAGTCAGCGACTCCGACCCAGGCCACCCCGTTTCCCCAACGCCCCACCCCTCCACCTTTCACCTCCATCTGCTTTTGTGGAGAAGTTTAAAGCTGCTTGGGGGCATAGTCGTCCTTCCTAAAATCTACCAAGCATGTGGGCCAAACAAAAAGCAAAAAACAAATCTCATGGCGTGTCCTTATGCCTCTTATTGGAGCATCATGGTGCTGAGAGGGCGGAGAGTGGCCTCTCTGCGCTGGACCTTAACTGCCCTTACCTCCAGCTCCAGTCTCTGGATCCTGTGAGCAGCCCCAGCTCTCGGAGCATTGCAAATGGGATCATCTCCAGGAACTTGCCTCCTCTTCCTCTCCTAAACAGCTTTGAAAATCCAGGGAGGATCACCAAGGTGCAAGGCCTCTGTGCGTCTTATCACGTCAAATCTTTTTCAACCAAGGGACTCCAGTAATGGAAACAAGGCTTGATTTTTCTTGTGTTTTTGTCCGTTTGTTGGCTGATGTGTCTTTGGGAGGGTAAGGAGAGTCACAGAAATTGGAGGAAGAGAGGGCAAAGGTGAACAAACGCAGCACTGGCACTCACTGAACACCATGTTGACAAGGAAAGCTAACACTTTTGAGTAGGGATAGGGGGAGACCTGGGAGAGAGGGAAGGAAGGGGTGGCCTCGTCCAAAAGGAGATGTCTTTGTTACCTGACTTATGAAAAGGTAACCTCTCTGTATATCTCCTTATAATATCAGTAACAATAAATAACATAATAAAAATGTTTTATTGTTTTATTCATGTTAATTTGTTCTACAAACAGTTTTTGGTCATGTGATTGGGGTTTGAAATCTGGGTCTCATGCTCTTGCTTGGCTCTCTCTGGTGCTCTGGTACTTGAGCTACACCTCTGTTTCGCATTTAGCTGCTTTACTGGAGATGAGAGTCTTGAAGATTTGTCTGCCTAGGCCAGTTTATAAAGAAGATTCTTAGACCTCGGCCTCCTGAGAAGCTGGGATTACAGATGTGAGCCAACCTCCTGGCTTAATGCCCTCAAGATTCTAACTGGGTCTGGTAGGCGACTCTCACGCATCTATTTCAGATGTCCAACAGGCAGAGATCAGGAAGACGGCAGTTCAAGGCCAGCCAGCCGTGTTAAAAGGTTGGGGAAACCCCCATCTCCATGAATATGCCAGACACGGTGGTTCCCACCCACCTTTGATCCCGTCTAATGAGTGGTGTACATAGGAGGATCAAGGTTCTAGGCTAGTCATGGACAAGAACTGTAAGGTCTGCCCTGAGAGGGCTCCATGCAGATGCCCCCTCCCCACCCCCCACCTGGTTAAGTCTCCACCCCGTTACCTGGGTAACCAGCAGACCTGGGGGCAGTTACTTCCCCCTTCCCGGAGGCCTCATCCTTATCCACACGGCCACACCCTACTTCCCCTGCTCATGGTAAGGCAGGACCTGCTGGGGGTCACCCCTTCTCTCTGGCCATGCATCACCTCTTCCACAGGCCAGCAGTTCCGTCATAAACTTTCTCTCCTGCCTGAATACTGTGTGGCGTTCTCCTTTATCAGCTATCTCCTTAAATAAGCCTAGCAAAAAACAAAATGATAACAAAATGGAGAACTTCTGTGAGCAATAACTAAAGCAGAAGGGGCTGGGGGTGTGGCGCAAGTAGGACAGTACCTGCCTAGCAGGTAAAGGCCTAAATTCAATCCCCCGTTCCAGTAACAAAAAACCAGAACCAGAACCAACCAACCAACCAACCAATGAGCAAAACACCCAGCCGGGCCCTGGTGGCTCACACTTGTAATCCTGGCTGCTCAGGGAGCTGAGATCTGAGGTTTGTGGTTTGAAAAGCCAGCCCAGGCAGGAAAGTCCATGAGACTCTTGTCTCCAACAAGCCCCTCAAGCAAAGCTGGAATTAGGGCTGTGGCTCAAGTAGTAGAGTACTAGATTCGAGCAAAAGAAGCTCCGGTACAGTACCCAGGCCCCGAGCTCAAGACCAACAACCAAAAAACCAAACCAAACCACACCAAATCCATATCTTTTCTCGGAAGCTCCAGAATTCCTTTGGAACAGGCTCTTCAGGCACATCTCCCTCATTGTTGTTCTTGTTTTTCATGTCATATCCTTAATTTCCCTTCTAAATCTCCTCTCAAAAAATAAAAACAGGGGGCTGGGAAGATGGCCTAGTGGCAAGAGTGCTAGCCTCGTATACAGGAAGCCCTGGGTTCCATTCCTCAGCACCACATAGATAGAAAATGGCCAGAAGTGGGGCTGTGGCTCAAGAGGCAGAGTGCTGGCCTTGAGCAAAAAAGAAGCCAGGGACAGCGCTCAGGCCCGAGATCCAGGACTGAAAAACAGAGGAAGAAGATGAAAAAGAACACGAAGAGGAAGAAGAAGAAGAAGACAAAGAAGAAGAAGAAGAAGAAGAAGAAGAAGAAGAAGAAGAAGAAGAAGAAGAAGAAACAATGAATGAAAAAATAAAATAAAATAAAAACAGGGCTGGGAAAATGTCCTAGTGGTAGAGTGCTTGCTTTGCATACAGGAAGCCCTGGGATGGATTCCTCAGCACCGCATACACAGAAAAGGCGCTAGCCTTGGGGGAAAAGAAGCTCAGGGACAGTGCCCAGGCCCTGAGTTCAAGCCTCAGGCTGGCTAAAACTAAAGAGAGAGAGAGAGATAGAGACAGAGAGAGAGAGAGACAGAGACAGAGAGAGAGACAGAGAGAGAGAGGGAAGGAAAGAGAGAGAGGGAAGAGCAACTCTTAGAGGCGGCCTGAAGTCATGCATGCCCAGAAGGGCACCACAGGCGAGGTTCGGAATTAGAGTAGGCACGTGCTGAGTGGCCTTGGAAGTGGGTGGGGTTTCCCGGTGTGTGGTCGGGGCGGGCCGTGGGCGGGGCCCGACCCTGAGTATTTATTTCCCTCTCCTCCAGGCTTCAGAAGCCAGTCGACTGGGTGAGCACCACCTGGGCAGGAGCCAGAGCCACAGCCTGAGCGAGTCGGGATTCTACCTAACTGCAGCTATGGGACGCAGAAAGTCCAAACGCAAGCCGCCTCCCAAGAAGAAGATGACGGGCACCCTGGAGACCGAGTTCACCTGTCCCTTCTGTAACCACGAGAAGTCTTGCGATGTGAAAATGGACCGTGCCCGCAAAACGGGAGTCATCTCTTGTGCCGTGTGCCTCGAGGACTTTCAGACACCCATCACTCATCTGTCGGACCCCGTGGATGTGTACAGTGATTGGATAGACGCCTGTGAGGCGGCCACTGAGTAGACGCGTGGAGGACGCGGCCCCTTGAAGGCCCCCTATCCTGGGGCCCTTGGAGACCTTCCAAGAGTCAAGGTGTGGGTATGGAGCCCTCCCCGCCCCCCCTCCCCCATCGTGCCTGTGACAACAGCTGTGGCTGAAGTCGGGGTGGTCTTGGCTGTGGTGGCGTGAACGGGATGGGGGATCACAGAACAGTCCCCCATTTGGTCCAGTAGACCGAGAGCTGCTCCCTTGGGCCTTCCATGGGCCTGTGGGCTCCGGCTCCCGTGGGCGATTCCCTGAGGTCCCAGGGAAAAAGGCAGATGCGAGACCATGGAGCTCACCTCCCGTGGACTAGAGTTCCGGCCCCTCTCCTGGCTGAGCCCGTACTTCCCACCTGTCACCTACCCTTGCTGGAGCCGGGAACCAGAGCCCCAGATGCCCGGGACTTGGGCCAGGCGGTCTAGAGTCAGCGACTCCGACCCGGGCCACCCCGTTTCCCCAACGCCCACACCCCTCTACCCTTCACATCCATCTGCTTTTATGAGAAGGGCGAAGCTGCTTCGGGGCATAGTCGTCCTTCCATAAAGCTGCCAAGTCCGAGGGCCAAACAAAAAGCCTAAAAACATCTCATGGCATGTCGTTATGCCTCTCATTGGAGCATCATGGTGCTGAGAGGGCGGAGAGTGGCCTCCGTGCCCTGGACCTTAGCCGTCCTTACCGCCAGTTCCCGTCGCTGGATCCTGTGAGCAGCCCCAGCTCTCGGTGCATTGCAAATGGGATCATCTCCAGGAACTTGCCTCCTCTTCCACTTCTAAACAGCTTTGAAAATCCAGGGAGGATCACCAAGGTGCAAGGCCTCTGTGCGTCTGATCACGTCAAATCATTTTCATCCAAGGGACTCCAGTAATGGAAACAAGGGTTGATTGTTCTTATCTTTTTGTCCATTTGTTGGCTGATGTTTCTTAGGGAGGGTAAGGAGAGGCACAGATTGGAGGAACGGGGGACAAAGTTGAACAAAAGGACCACTGGCACTCACTGAACACCATGTTGACAAGGAAACCGACCACTTTTGAGTAGTGATGGGGTAGCCAGGGGAGAGAGGGAAGGAAGGGGTGGCATCGTTCCAAAGCAGATGTCTTTGTTACCTGACTTATGAAAAGGTAACCTCTCTGTAAATCACCTTATAATATCAGTAACAATAAATAAAATATAAAATGTTTTATTGTTTTATTCATGTAATTTAATTCTACAAACAGTTTTTGGTCATGTGATTGGGGTTTGAAATCTGGGTCTCATGCTCTTGCTTGGCTCTCTCTGGTGCTCTTGTACTTGAGCTACACCTCTGTTTGGCATTTAGCTGCTTTACTGGAGATGAGAGTCTTGAAGATTTGTCTGCCTAGGCCAGTTTATAAAGAAGATTCTTAGACCTCGGCCTCCTGAGAAGCTGGGAATACAGACGTAAGCCTGGCTCCTGGCTTAATGCCCTCAAGATCCTAACTGTGCCTGGTAGGGAACTCTCAGGCATCTATTTCAGATGTCCAACAGGCAGAGATCAGGAAGACGGCAGTTCAAGGCCAGCCAGCCATGTTAAAAGGTTGGGGAAACCCCCATCTCCATGAATATGCCAGACACGGTGGTTCCCACCTTTGATCCCGTCTAATGAGTGGTGCACATAGGAGGATCAAGGTTCTCGGCTAGTCATGGACAAGAATTGTAAGGTCTGCCCTAAGAGGGCTCCATGCAGATGCCCCCTCCCCACCCCCACCTGGTTAAGTCTCCACCCTGTTACCTGGGTAACCAGCAGACCTGGGGGCAGTTACTTGCCCCTTCCCTGAGGCCTCATCCTTATCCACCCGGCCACACCCTACTTCCCCTGCCCTTGGTAAGGCAAGGCCTGGTGGGGGGGTCACCCCTTCTCTCCTGCCATGCATCATCTCATCCATAGGCCAGCAGTTCTGTCATAAACTTTCTCTCCTGCCTGAATACCGCGTGGCGTTCTCCTTTATCAGCTACCTCCTTTAATAAGCTAGCAAAAACCAAAATGATAACAAAATGGAGATCTTCTGTGAGCAATAACTAAAGCAAAAGGGACTGGGGGTGTGGCGCAAGTAGGACAGTACCTGCCTAGCAGGTAAAGGCCGAAATTCAATCCCCAGTACCAGTAAGAAAAAACCAGAACCAGAACCAACCAACCAACCAACAAAACATCCAGCCGGGCCCTGGTGGCTCACACTTGTAATCCTGGCTGCTCAGGGAGCTGAGATCTGAGGTTTGTGGTTTGAAAAGCCAGCCCAGGCAGGAAAGTCCATGAGACTCTTGTCTCCAACAGGCCCCTCAAGAAAAGCTGGATGTAGGGCTGTGGCTCAAGTGGTAGAGCAAAAGAAGCTCCGGTACAGTACCCAGGCCCCGAGCTCAAGACCAACAACCAAAAAACCAAACCAAACCACACCAAATCCACATCTTTTCTCTGAAGCTCCCGAGTTCCTTTGGAGCAGCCTGTTCAGGCACACCTCCCTTGTTGTTGTTCTTGTTTTTCATGTCATATCCTTAATTTCCCTTCTAAATCTCCTCTCAAAAAATAAAAACAGGGGACTGGGAAGATGGCCTAGTGGCAAGAGTGCTTGCCTCGTATACACGAAGCCCTGGGTTCCATTCCTCAGTACCACATAGAGAGAAAATGGCCAGAAGTGGGCTGTGGCTCAAGAGGCAGAGTGCTGGCCTTGAGCAAAAAAGAAGCCAGTTTTATTGTTTTATTCATGTAAATTAGTTCTACAAACAGGTTTTGGTCATGTGATTGGGATTTGAAATCTGGGTCTCATGCTCTTGCTTGGCTCTCTCTGGTGCTCTGGTACTTGAGTTACTCCTCTGTTTTGCTTTTAGCTGCTTTACTGGAGATGAGAGTCTTGAAGATTTGTCTGTTTCGGCCAGTTTATAAAGAAGATTCTTAGACCTTGGCCTCCTGAGAAGCTGGGGTTTCAAACAGAATGCACTGGTGCCCTGCTTCCAGAGGGCTTACTGCAACATTTCTATTGTGAATATAATGTGCTTTTTCATAGCCACTCTTCTAATCTTCTTTTTGTGCTTCTCCCCTTCATCCTTAGGGACGTTAGCTGAGCATGTTTCAGCCTTTGGGAAGTTTTGTGAGCATGTCTGCCACCTGCAGGTGGCTGAAGCACCCTCACCAAGCAGCTAGGGTTCCCCTGTGTGGCCTGTTTTCTGTGCCATACTTAGTCATCTCAGGGGTTTGGAGAAAGAATAGTGATGTATCTTGCTGCTATGATGAAAATAGCATAGATTTTTGTGGAATATGATGAAAGGGCGTGTTTTTGCCTGTAGACACTTGTGTCGAGTCTATCCAAACCTCATTGCCAGCACAAGTTAGTAACTATGTTGTGTTGGTACCTTGTCCTGTGGACTTGTTGCACAAGCACCCCCTGTGGCTCTGCTCCCTGGATCACACAGAGGATCTTGGAGAACATGGGTAAGCCAGAGAGGGCAGGGCCTGATTTTCGAGGAAGGGGGTGCTGTTCTTTGTGTTCTGGGGCTCCCAGTGGCTGGGAGGTCCTTCATCCTCCATCATGGAGTCTGTCTACTGAGCTCAGGGAAGCCATAGGTGGACAGGGCTTCCTCCTCGGCTTCCTACATCTGCCCTTTGGTGAAAGCTCTGTCTGCACATAGCAGAGCCCATAGACAGCAGCCAGTGCCTGCATTCTGACATTAGGCTTCCATACTCCTGGTTTCCAATGGCACATCCTGGGTCCCCTTTTCTTCCTTTCTTGGTATACAATTGCCAAGTTCCCAGGGTCTCCCCACTGCTCTCTCCCACCTGGCCTGTGCCACTCAGTGTAACTTTTGGTTACACTATGCTTTTTCCAGCTTCTGCCACTTGGGCCCCATGGTCCCCTTGGCTATCTGTGCCCTAGGAAGCACCTCAGGGTGTCACTCCATCTTCTCAGGCTCTGTGCCCTTTAAAGGATGCATTCACACCCAGCCCTAGGGGTGTTAGCCCTTGTCTTCCCATCCCAGCCATTGCCTCAAATCCACTTCTGGACCACAGCTTGCTATCTGGCTCTGGCTTTTTGTTTGTTTGTTTGTTTGTTTGTTTGGCTCTTCTGCAGGTGACTTCCTATGACATTCCTTACTCTTTGAAAAACTACCTTTTGGGGACATGGCTGACCCCAACAAAGCTGAAGTTGCCTTGATTCTGTCAAGGGTATGCCATGCTGAGTGCATCTCCTGTCTTAGACCAGAGGCGGCTGAGACATACCTGGGGTTCTTTCTTGAAGAATAGCAATGGCTGGCATAAAATAGTCCAACAGTTAGCCTTTGATGGCTTCACTCTACTCTTTTTATTTTTTTGGTGTATTTCAAACCCTACCAAATATACTACTGATATCGATATATTATATATATTTATGTGTGTATGTATGCGTGTATATATATATATTCTTATTTGAAAATTGAATTTGCAGCTGGAAGAATACAGGAAAATAAAGTATAAACACACAAATGGGAGTATCAACCAAGCCATATTGGAAACAATGAAATCCATAAAACGATGTTTATTATGATATATCTAGAATTCCTCAAAATGTCCATACTCTTTGATCTAGCAATTTGTGTTCCGGAAATAGGTTGTAAAGAGGAAAAGGATTTTGAGAAAAAAAAAACAAAAACATCTTTGAGCAAAAGATAATCTTCCTGCAATCTTTATACAAATATTCATTGGGGAACAACCTCAGGTCTAATTATAGGAAACATGCTTGTAAGATTGGGTCTCACCAACCTATGAAATAGTGTTTCATTTATTGTGTTTATTATTGTTGCACTGAACAAAATGGCAACCATGGAAAACATTACAGGATATGAAATAATGTTTATGCTGTAATTTTAGGCTTACATAAACAGATTTGTAAAAGTAGTATTTAGACCCCAGGCCCAGAGCTCAGGAATCCTATGCTCAATCTGCCCACTGGATCCCATACCCAAATAAAGAGACATGGTGAAGGGCAGAGAAAGGAGGGAATGGGAAGACAGACTTCAGTACCTCTTCTGCTATATTCTAGGGTATGAACATTGGCCTGCGTTAAACAGGGAGAACCGAGGCAGAGAGTGACAAGATGGGTACAGTATGGACAATTCTGCCTTCCATGTGGTCTACTTGACCATTCTTTCTGTCTTTGTCTTGAGAGGAGTTCCAGAGACATTGTTAGCACTTTGGCTTGAGGGGTGGAGTAGTGTTGCCTCTAGCTACAGATACTAAGATGGTGCTGCCTCTTTGAAGGTCAGTTTGACTTTTATTTTGTTTTGTTCTTTTGCCAGTCCTGGGGCTTGGACTCAGGGTCTGAGCACTGTCCCTGGCTTCTTTTTGCTCAAGGCTAGCACTCTACCTCTTGAGCCACCGTGTCTGGCTTTTTCTATATATGTAGTGCTGAGGAATCAAACCCAGGACTTCATGTATATGAGGCGAGCACTTTACCACTAGGCCATTGACTTTTGTCATAAGATGTTTATCAAGGAATCTAGTCTTTCCTAAAGCCCTAAGTGATCCTAAAGCTACTGCAGGAGGGAATGGCTCAGATCAGCCAGGCATGGGGGCCCACTGTCCATCTTTCAGTTAATCCACAGGCACAGCATAAGCATCTTTTATATTGCTTCTTATAGCATCACTATGGCATGGTAGATATATCTGTATCTTTAAATATACAGTTCTTAATATTTGTGTTTGTGTGAACATACACATATCACATCGACTTGAGAAATATGTGTTCCTTTAGTTACATACAGCAAGTGATTTATGGAATAATGTATACTCATTTAAATGTATATTCCCATATGCACACATGCACACACATACACACACACGCACACACAACATTTGCCTCTCTGTTTTGATCACTGTATGTGTTTGCATGACTGGAATTTTAAAAAAATCACCAAAGAGTTCATAGGGTTTATGTTTATTGAAATGTTGATGTGGAATTAATTTTTGTCATTTATAGTTTTTTGTCTCCAAAATTTGCTCTTATGAACTCCTATTACTTCTTTTAGAAATGAAAACAAAGCATTTTTTCAAAAGTACTTTACCCATCATTTCACATTTATGACCCTGAAGACTTTCTAAAAGTTGGCCTCCAATTTAAATAAAAATAGCCATCGTCAAGACAATGGGCATTTTCCCCCTCTGGCAGTCACACAATGAAAATGTGTTTGACACACAGCCCAGAACATTCCAAGTGAACCGAGAGCAGGAAACACACTCAAGCCGAGATCATTATAAGTTACTAGATGACAATTTGTTCTAAGTTTTGAGAGCCAACCCAACAAGTAGGATTTGGCTTCAGTGTTGGACAATTTTTCACTGTTGTTTGAACATGGCCTCAAGGCCTACATTTTGTGTTTCTGGTCCTTAAGGAGGAAGAAAAAGAGACAGGGTGGGGGAGGGGGCCAGCTGCAGGTTCCCAGGGGAGCTCTTGGCTTGCCAGTGCTCAGGCTGCTGCAGGTGCTTGCTGGGAACTTTACTATGAACTAGGCCTCATGATCATAACAACTCTTCCAACATCAAAGGGCCTGGATTTCTTCTCTTATGTAAAGAAAACAGAAGTAGAGAGATAAGAAATGTAGAGATGCTTGTGGTGTCGAATGAAATGATACAGGCACAAGTGACCACTGTGATGCCTGGCGCAGGGCAGGTGTTTAGTGTCAGTTAGGGTAATTCACTGGAGCAGTGCTCCAGTTATCTCCCTTATGAGAGATCATTTCCATCCCTATGAGAGGCAGGGTCAGTCTCAGCTCCACACCAGGTTCCCACTGACACAAATGCTCCCTCTGAGAGTAGGAGCTGTTTGCTTTTTAAGGCAACAGAGTACATTTACTTGAAAGTGACAGGCAAGTAGCAGGACTCTCCATCTAGGGAGGGGCCCAAATAGGAGTCCACAGGGCTCCCCTCGAAGGGTTACTATATTACAAGGTTCCTCTGATATCAAGTAGAAGCTATTTGAATGGGAGACAAGTTTGTACCTGTTGGTCACCATGTTTCAGAAGAAAGGACCAGAGAATCTCATCTGTTACTAGGGGAAGAATGTCCATGCAAGGAAAGGAATCACCAGGAGAAAGGCAGAATTCTTCACTTAGAAGAAACAGTAAATGGACCCCGTAAAGATGCTATGGGACTCTGGTTCTTCGGTTAGAACTTTAGTAAAAGTCTCAAGCTTTCGTTAGGTTGAAGCTTCTGGCCTTCCAGAAAGCCTCTTACCTGTGGAGATGTCCTCAGGGGCCACCGGGTGGCTTCTCCTTCGTTTTTCTCATTCTCAGTGCAGATCTGCATCTTGGCCGCTCTGCTCAGTGTAGGAAAGAATTTGGGAGATTCAGGCCAGTGGGAAAAAACAGTTGTTTGTGTTTCTCTCCAGTGTAAGTCATCATGAAAAGGTGATATCAACTGACCATCTTCCCCAACTCTCAACTTAGACTTTGTAGAAAAGCAGTCCAGGGATTCAGGGAGTTGTGATGGCTCGCAGTGAAATCCCATTGAGTTTCTACTTACATCACAGCAAGCAACTCTTGTGCTAGCTCCTTCATCATGGAAGACTTGTCCTGCCTTGCTATGGAAGCTTGGATTTCAAATCTCCACATTGCTCTTAGATGGTGGAAGGCTGAATTTATAAGGGAATCAGAATAAATGTAGGAGAATAATACAGGGGCAAAGAGAAAATATAATGGAATTACCAAGGACCATGAGACACTTTGTTTATTTCATTAAACGTGTTGGTAACAAGAAACATACCACAGAGTCTTTTAAAAAAAATTGTGTGCATGGGGTACATTTCCCTGAGCTGGGAAGATTTTCTAAAATGTTAAAGGGAAGACTAAATACAGGCTGGTTAGTCCTATGCATGTAGCAAAAGAACTAGGGCTTTTATCAGTCCGTGGTAGAGATAGGGCAGATGAAAGCAAGCAGACATACCATGTTTGTCTTTCTTTCTATTTTGTTTGTTTATTTTGTCTGAGACTGGGACTCAAACCTGGTACCTAATGCTTTCTGATT
This sequence comes from Perognathus longimembris pacificus, assembly GCF_023159225.1. NCBI lineage: Eukaryota > Metazoa > Chordata > Mammalia > Rodentia > Heteromyidae > Perognathus > Perognathus longimembris. The sequence continues at coordinate 66,383,427 of NC_063162.1, read as the reverse complement.
CTTGGTAGATGCCCTACTGCCCAAACCACACCTCCAACCCTGATACGTATTATTTTGTAAGTGTAGCATTATCTAAAAATTCATGATTCCCCAAGTGAGCTACAGGAAACTTACTTGTTTTAATACATGGGAAATAAGACAGTTTAGCTGGTCATGGCCATAGAGCCTATTAGTGTCAAGGTTAATATGAGCGCAAACCATCCTAGAGATCCAGTCTTTGACCATTCACATATGGAACAGTTTTTATTCTATACCAGAGTAGCAAGTATTAAGTGTTTACAAATATTAAATCTCATTACAGATCTTTGAGGTATACTATTTAGTACTCCTCATTTCTACATGATAAATGGGAGATATTTTAAAGCAGGTTATACAATCTTCTCTTACTAAGAGGCAGAGTTCTATCCCCAAATCAAAGCTGCCCACTCAGAATGTGGGTCATAAATAAATCTGTACTTGGTCCAGATTCATTCACTTCTTCACTTCAGGGCCTGGCAGGGCCTTGTGACATAGCAAGACACATGGGAATAGGACCCAAATTATGTGTGGTTGCAGAACAATGGGTGGCCAGATTCTAGCAAGCACCCCAGGAATGTCTGGAGTCAGACAGGCTTTCAGAAGCTCCAGGACCCAACATTCACAATTATTTGTTTATATGCTTTGTTATTTTTTGGGTGAAATGGAAGATGAAGGTGACCTAGGCAGAGAGAAGAATGGCTGGAAAGAGTGAGACCCACACAGGGTGAAATGTGCTTGATGCTGACAAACTACAACTATGAACTGTGAGCCTCTGCAAGGAGGTGCTGCTCCATCTCGAGCAGGGGAAAGGTGAGAGGTGCAGGAGCGAGCAGAGAGTCTGTTTATTCAGGTTTGGTTTGGTTTAGGGCTGGCATTGCCTGAACGAGTTGTATGCCAGGTGACATTTCCTGGGGTGTAAAGATGTGTTTCCTAAAGTATGGAAAGGTACAAAGATGACACTTGAAGCAGCCAGAGTTAGAGGTATGAAAGATATAAGCATGGCTGGGAATTGGGCTCAGTGGTAGAGTGCATGAGGCCCTGGGTGTGATTCCTTGATACCACATAAGCAAAAAATTAATTAAAAATATGTATAAACAGGTGGAGGATTGCAAAATATGTAAGGGAAAATAGGCTACCTCCATGGCTGCTGCCGGCTTTAGCCTTCTGCAAACTGGGTTTTGGGGACAGATTTCATGCTGGGGACTGTTTCCCAGCAAGACATCTCTGGTATCCTCTCATCCAGAGAATGGACATATTGCCATGTTTTGGTTATAGAATGGAATAGAAAACACACTTTTTAACTGTAATTTTTAAAGGAGTTATACAAAGGGGTTACAATTTCCTGAGATTATGAGTACCATGCTTCTTGGACATTTCTCACCCCTTCCTTATTTTCCTCCTCCCACCCACTATGCACAAGTTACATGGCTCATTTTTTAATATTATGTATAAAATATTGAATACAATGATTGCACATTTTTAAAGGCCCATTTCCAAGGTTCCAAACTGTAGAATACTGCTGGGCATTGGAGGGTGCTGATAACAAGATAGCATCATTTTCTTACATAAGCCCAGTAAAAGGCAGTACAGTCTGGGCAGTTCATTCCACATTCTCCGGGTAGAGTTACCCAGTTCAGAAGTTTGACTGACTCATGGAAAACTCTGAATCTTGGAATCCCACATCTTTGAATAGAACAAGATCACCTGGTTCTCTAGGGGAGAAGAAGAGGAACGGAGTTTCCCAGGGTGCCATGGACACCTCACAAGGTAGAAAAAACAGCTTTGAGATTAGACGAATTTGAAATAAAAATACACTCCCACAACCAGGAAGTTCTAAGACTCTGGTTATTTTCTGGTTACTTTCTCTGGGTCTCTACTACTTGAGCCATACCCTTCATTTATGGCCTTTTGCTGGTTAATTGGGGATAAGAGTCTTATCAACTGCTCAGGCTGGCTTTGAACCGCAATCCACAGATATCAGCCTCTTGAGCAGCGGGGACTACAGGTGTGTGCCACCAACTCCCAGCTGTAAAATGTAATTTGATCTCTATGCATCTACCATTTGACGTCAGGTCCTCCCACAGAGTAAATCGATGTTTTGGGTCTGGAAGATGGTACAAATGTCCAAGTCTAAGTACTACCTTGTAAAAGATTTAATATTTGCTAGAGATATTCAGAAAAGACTTCAAAACTCTTGTTGGAGTGTATGCAGCAACTTCAGGTAAGGAGAGGCAGAGCCTGGGTAGGGCACAACTTGGTGCCAGCTGTGCATGCCGACCGAAGGCTCCTCTTTCTGTTCCACCAGGAACCAGCCCAGGCCATAGCACTGGAGGCAGGAGAGATGGCAGCATCCTTGTTTCAGTGAATAGTCTTGCGGGAAGGGGTGGCAGAGGGGCGAGAGAGTCCCAGGGGAAGACCGAAGCCAAATATTCCATGTTGCCCAGCAGAGCTGCCTCCACGTTGGCTTTGGTCAGTAGCTGTGCCCTGGGACATTATGCCAGTCACTGGCTTTGTAAGTCTGAGAAGCAAAAGCTGCCACTTTCCTACTTCTTAAGTTTTTCTGGCAATGTGCGCGTGCGCGCGTGTTTTGGGTACAAGTTCTGGGGCTTGAACTTAGGGACTGAATGCTGTTCCTGAGCTTTTGTGCTCAATAGTAGCACTCTGCCACTTGAGCTACAGCTCTACTAATTTTTTTTTTTTTGGTGGTTAATTGGAGAAAATAGTCTTGCAGATTTTCCTGCTTAGGCTGGATTTGAAGTACGATCCTCAGATATCAGCCTCCCGAGTAGCTAGGATTACAGGCGTGCACTCCTGGCCCCCGGCTCTGGTAACATTTTAGAAGTTGCACATACCTTACTGTCCTGCACATGAACAGGTGCTCATAATTGTCAGCTGCCAAAGAAGCTCTTTTTCCCCATCGGATGCTTTTGTTCCTTTGCTTTCTGTGTGGAATTTTTTTTCATGAGGAAATTGGCTTTTACAGATTTATCTCAGCACCTTTTTCCCATTGTAACTTCCCTTATTAGCCTTCTAATTAATAAAATCAAGACAATAGCTAGAAACAAAATTTAGAAATTACTACTCTGAGGATATATATCTTATTCCCACCTTAATTACTGAAATTGTTATGCAGATTACAACGCAGAGGAACTCTTTGGGTCATACTGGGGCTTAAACTCAGGGTAGCATGATCTCACTTGGCTTTTTCTCCCAAGGTTGGCACGCCACTGCTTGAGCTACACCTCCACTTCCAGCTTTTTCCTGGTTAATTGGTGCCAAGAGTCTCAGACTTTTCGGCTCAGGTTGGCTTCAAACTAGTCCTCAGCTCTCAGTCTTCTGAGTAGCTACGATTATGAGCATGAGCCATCAGTCCTGGCTGGGGGAACTCTTCACATTCCTGACACTGAGGAAAGTTCATTTAACTTTGACCAACAGATGCTTTAAATGTTATTAATGGAATCTTTCTTGACCCAATAATGTCTTGTTTTCAAAAGCAAAAAGGCCTTCCTTTCCATTTTGTTTTCAAACACTCATAGACATAATTTTTTATTTTTGGTGCCAGCACTGAGGCTTGAACTTAGGGCCAGGGCTTGGGCACTATACCTAAGCTTTTTTGCTCAAGGCAAGTGTGCAAACCCTAGAACTACAGCTCCACTTCTGACTTTTCAGTGGCTAATTGGAGGTAAGTCTCACAGGACTTTCTTGCCTGCACTGGCTTCAAACTGTGATCCTCAGATCTCAGCCTCCTGAGTAGCTAGGATTACAGGTGTGAGCCACCTGTGCCTCATTCAAAATCCTTTTAAGATTAACATTCAGTAGACAAGTGAATAGTTTCAAAATTTTTGAGCATGGGGGTATTTGTAGGACATAGTTGGGAATTTTTAATAATTCCACCTTTTAAAAATGGAAGGAAAGAATTTTCTAATTTGCCATCTGTGGAAAAACCCATAAACATTGTGATATTTCAAAACTATTGCATGGCACGATTATTATCAAGTTTCTCTTCTAAAAAGTTTCCATCCTAGTTGAACATGCCAAATTTCCCTTAGGAATAAATAAAGGATTTCAATAACTTATGTCAAAGAGTTTTTGGGGAAATCTTCTTTTGTATGAAAAGAGCTTATTATTTTAAAGTTTGCTTTGCTTAAATATTTTTCTTATATTATGAAATTAGAGTCCAGTGGGATTCATTCAAGGGTTGGCTATTAGAAAATATATGTTAGTGGTCTATCTATCTATCTATCTGTCTGTCTGTCTGTCTTTAAGTGATTATACAAAGTTGTCTCAATTCAGAATGTCAATGCATGAGTACAATGCATCTTGATCAGTGTCACTTCTGTCATACTTCTTATTGTCACTTTTTTTTTATTCTTATACTGGAGATTGAACTCGGGGCCTAGGCACTTTCTCTCAGCTTTTTCATGCAAGTCTAACACTCTACTACTTAAGCCACAGGCCTACTTTTGGCTTTTTAGTAGTTAATGGGAAAAGTCTCAAAGCCAACCCAGGTTGGCTTTGAACAGTAATCCTCAGATCTCAGCCTCCTGAGTAGACAGGCTTGAGCAACTGTCACTAGGCAATTGTTACTATTTTATTTTATTTTCTGTTGGTTGTCGGGCTTGAACTCAGGGCCTAGGAACTGTCCCTGAGCTCTGTTGCTCAAGGCTAACTTTCTACCACTTTGAGCCACAATGCCACTTAGAGTTTTCTGGTGGTTAATTGAATATAAGAATCTCACTGACTTTTTTGTTTGAGCTAGCTTTGAACTGGGATCCTCAGATCTCAGCTTCCTGAGTAATTAGGATTATAGGCTTGAGCCATCAGCACCTGTTACTATTTTAAAATTTTCTTTTCATCAGCTTTCTCTTACTTTAGAAAGAAAATCAAAAGGTGTGGCTCTACTTGGAATTTAACTCCTTCATTCTGAATGAATTTTAATTTCCTATCTTTCTTGGAAAAAGAAAATTTAACACAATACACAGTAACAAGAACAGAAAGCCTTCACTGGCATCACTGGGTCCTTCAATTCTTAAAATATTTGGGGACATGTTTTTGTTTTGCTTTTTGTGCCATAGTTTGAAAATTTGTAAAAACAACAACAGCTAAAAACACTAAAACTATGTGTTACACTCATTGGCTTTGCATTCTCCAGGGTATTTTGTTATGAAGGGACTAGTATTTGATGCCCAGTGGAAATACCAAGCCTTATTTTCATGCATTTTGATAACGCTTTACCAGTTAACTTTTTCTGGCTTGTGATTTCTAATACCAAGCTCTTCGATAGGGGAACTCACAGATGAGGGTAAAGACAGGGTGACTGACCTGCCTCTGAGTCTTATCATCTGTATGTTTAAGGCAAACATGTATATCAATGCTGGTCAACATTCAGGGCATACTATTTTGTCCTGAACATGGTCCTAGAATTCATGGAGGAGCACAGTATTGTGGTAGGTACATTTACCTAACATGTTCTCTTTAAGAGTGCGGTCAACTAGAAGAGATTTTCATTCCTTTAAGTTGATGGTTAGCTTTCTGTCACTGTAACCAATGCTTGAGATACCCATCATGAGGTCACTTTGGAATTTCCCATCCTTGAACGGCGGGCCCTATTGCTTTGGGCCTGTGGTGACAGCAAATCACAGCTGGAGCATGCGGTGTAGTAACCCTACTCATGTTATGATCTTGAGAGTAAAGATGATATGGGGAAGCCAAGGCCTCACTAACTCCCTCATTGGCCAGCAGACCTACCACACTTAAAGGCTCCAGCCCCTCTTGTTGGCAGCATAGCCAGGCCCTGTGAGCAGTGCAAACCACACCAGTGCCTTTGTTGCATTCTCAAGACTCAAGGGTCGCTGGGGATATGGACTAGTGGCAAGAGTGCTTGCCTCTTATACATGAGGCCCTGGGTTCAATTCCCCAGCACCACATATACAGAAAATGGTCAGAAGCGGCGCTGTGGCTCAAGTGGCAGAGTGCTAGCCTTGAGCAAAAAGAAGCCAGGGACAGTTCTCAGGCCTTGAGTCCAGGCCCCAGGACTGGGCAAAAAAAAAAAAAAAAAAAAAGACTCAAGGGTCAAACCCCTCACAGGTTTGTTTATCCAGTCTGTTAATTTTGTAATGAGAGACTTTGTTACTTCTCTAGCTTTTTCATTGTATCTACTTCTTTATAATGAATAAATCTAAGATTGTAATAGAATGTGGAATAGCCTGGTTAGGTAAAAGTGAAGTATTTGGCAGTATCTTAAAAACTCAGTTGAACTTTAACTTTATGTAACTATACAAACACTAGCATTCCCTATTAACATTCATAATGCTTTGGACTAGAGGTGCTAGAATCTAATTTATTTACTTGTTACATATTTGGAAACAATTTTCTTCGAGGACAAATATATCTCACAGGCTACTTCTTTTCCAAAAAATAAATGTTACTCTACGATGTTCCTCTATCACGGTCCTTAGCATTGGTGTGCCTGAGGAAGTAATGTGGACGTGTATCCTATAGGTTGGAACTATATCCACATTTGTTTGCTTTAGCTGTGGTAACAAAGAACCATAAACCTGGTGGCTTCAGCAACTGGATCTAAGACGAGGGGCCAGGTTTCCTCTGAGGGCCCTCCTTCCTCTCACAGATGGCCCCCTTCTCCCTATGTCTCTTCATGTCCTCTCCCTCCTATGTATACTTTGTGTCCAAGGTCCCACTTTTTTCAAAGGATTCCAGCCTCACTGACTGGCTCTGTAAGGCTCTGTATAGAAGTCACATGTGGGGAAATGTTAGGATATCAACATATAATCAGAAGTTGTGGGCACACATCAGCCTATAGTAATGTCTCTATCTTACAAATAAGGGGGATAACAATTCTATAACCCAGCATTTGATGGATCTTTATACTGTGTGCACACCTGGAGGTCTTCCTAATACCTTTACTTTAACATTATGTAATTTTTTTTAAGTGATAGGGAGAATTTGTTTCATTTTCTATAGCAAACTATTGATGGCCACTGAGCCAGGGCATTTATTTTGCTGAGTCATAAATGCTGGAAATCTATCACACCCTGGGGATCTGCTGAAGTGAGTGTTTTCTTTAGTACAAGTGATTTGTGGAACAATTTTGTGGCCATGTGGTAGTGAATTCACAGATATCTAAGGCAATGATTATTATTTCATTGTTTGTTTTCTCTGATTAGATTTTACTTGACTTGTCTTCTTTATCCTTCTACCTTTTATGGGTGATCCAGGGATTATTGCACTTCTTTTCTTCCATGAAAATAGAAACAATAAGAGTACAGGAGGGTAAAAGTGCTTTTGGCTTCCTCTCCCACCCAGGAATTGGCTCCCTAGCAAACGGGGTACATATACCTCAGAATTGCAAGCAAAAATGTCTCCATAGACCTGGCTGCCCCTCAAGGCCTTTTCACACTCACCCAGAAATCACAGAGAACTGAGCCAACAGATGAAGAGCCAACAGTCTGCCGTGGAGGAGGTGTCTTCTCCAACCAGGGCTGGCCACACTGTCAGGCTTTCCTCTGGGAATGGGACATAGGCTGCTGTGAGTAGCTTGGTTCTTTTGCATCCAAGTCCCCTGGGTATGGGGATCAGAGCTGATGACTACTTCCTGGAGCCAAAGAGGGTATGGCCTGCATCCTCTGGGAAGCAGACGGTTGCCACCTGTCCCCAGTTGGGGAGGGAGAGAGGAGAGAGCCTTCTATACCTGTCCCTCCAACACGTGGAAGAGTGAAGAAAAAGCCCAAGGTAGAGTGGGGAAGCCACGCCAGGGAGGGCTGGGAACAGCCCCTTCTGTATGTGCTGATAGAAGTCAACCCTGGGCCACTGTGGCCAGTGTATCTTGTGACCAGGTCTTGATTTTCTGTATTTGGGCTGAGCATAGAAGGACAGCCAGTTCCTAGAGATAGTAAACTTGACCATGAGAGCAGCTTTCAAAAGCAAACCATCCATTCTAGATCCATCCATCCCCCATCAACTCTTGCATGACACTGTTCTACTGCAATCCTTCTCTACCCACACTACATACCCCAGGGCCAGGGACCATACAATTGGGGCCTGCTGAAATGACAAACAAGCCAATCCCAGCCCCATGCCTGCTACCTCTCCTCTCCTTTTCTGCAGACACTTCTGAGGAGCACTGGGGTTTCCTTTCCATGGGGCCCTGCATGGCCTGATATGACCCTTGTCTTAGGAATGAATACAAGATTTCTTTTCATTGCCTCCCTGCTGTACATAAGGATTCTTATTAATCTGCTTCAGGGGTGATGTATATATACTATATATATTTGTGCTGGTCTTGTGGCTTTAGCTCAGGCCCTGGGCACTGTTTCTGAGATTCTTTTGTTCAAGGCTAGTGTTCTACTGCTTGATCCACTGTTCTGGCTCTTTTTTTTTTTTTTATTAGTAGTAGTTCTTATTGGGGATAAAGAACCTTATAAACTATCCTGCCTGGGCTGGCTTTGAACTGCAATCCTCAGATCTCAACCTCTTAAATAGCTAGGATTAAAGGTACACAGCAGTACTCTGTTTTACAACACTAGGGACAGCAGCACAGCTCCATGTCCTGAGCAGCAGCATGGGTGATGATCTGTGATTGTCTAGTACCTCTGCAAGTCCCCTGACCTACACGGTCTCCACTTCTCAGAGTCCTCCAAGGTTTTCCAGGGATTTCTGCTTTTTCTTCTCCGTGCCTCCCAAACCCTTGTATTCTGTGGTTATGATTAAAACCAGTTATGTTGTTTTTCCCTATGCCTGTGCTGTCTCTGCTTCATTGCCCAGTGTGGGGTATGCCCGCCTGGATGCCTTGCATCATAAGAGGTGGTTCTAGCTGGCCCCGCCTCCCAGCCTTGGGACCACATGTAGCCAAGATGGTGCCTGGTAGTGAACCCAGAGGCGGTCCTGTGGGCTGTGACATAGAATTAGGCCGCCCCTTAGGGAGGTCCCTCGGAGCTCCACCCTGATGAACAGCTCAGGCATCCAATCATAGCCCCTATGTAGGTGCTCGTACCCCTCCCCTTCCACCGCCCTCTGACCCCTTTAAAAGAACAGCTCATTGCCGCCATTAAACAAATCTTATCGCTGACTGGCTCCCGGACTGTCTGTGTGTCCTCTGTCGAGAGGGGGGCTGGGTGGCAGTCTGTCAGCCCTCTTATCCTCTTCCTGGACCTGCCTGCATGGGGTACGCTTTCCTGTCTCTCCTGCAGGACAGGTGAGCGCAGGAGGCTAAAACCCCCCAACATTCTGGCGCCCAATGTGGGACATGAAGCGTGAAGGTAAAACTTTTCGGGGAGCCAGGCCAATCAGAATCCAAAGCGGGGGGTGGGGGGGGGGGGAGAAAAGATGGGGCATGCTCAAACCCAGCATGATGACCAAGTGCTCAAAGCACTGAGCTCCATGCTACAAAACGTAGGTTTGGGGGTCTCGAACTCCCAGACTAGGAGGGTCTCAAAAGTGTTGAAACATGCCACGATCTGGCTGGCGGCTGCCGGCCTTTTCAGCCTGGCTGCTTGGGAGGGAACAGCCCTCCCACTGCCCTGGAGGGGAGGGAGGGCCCTGGGCCAAGTTCCCCAGGTCCCAAGCCCAGCGCCCCTGTGCCACCGGAACGTGTGGTGGACAAGCAAGATGGAGGATGGCCTCCACTGGGCCCTTCCCCCGCTGGAGACTCCCCAATGCAAGCCTGGGAATGCTGCACCTTGCCGCTGCCGCCATGCTGCGGCGCCTGGGGCTTCCCGCCGCCTCCTCACCCCTCCTCCACTGGAGGTTTCCCACCATGTTTTGTGGACTGGTGAGAGGACCGCTTCTGAGGTGGCCTTAAAGAGCCTGGGAAGCATTTGCTGAAAAATGTTTTGGATAGGGGGAGACAGCCCCCTGGCTGCCTGGGAGGAAAAAGGGCTTACTTGTTATTGGAAAGCTGAATGGATAAGTGTTTCTAATTTTTTAATTGTAATTCTTGCATTAAGGAAAAAATGTCATTTGAGTTCAAAGGTCGTGCAGTACCCAAGACTAAAGAAAAAAAATGGTTCTTTTAAAACAGGCAGCCCGGAGGCTAGATGCCCCCTGGGCTTCAGAGTTTTTTCGGATGCAAATAAGGCTGAGACAGAGCTGTAAAAGCTTTAAAGGCTTAAAATACATTTCTAAATAAAGGATTTGAGCAGCCAGAGTACTCAGAGCAACCAACCAGGAAATATTGGGAGATTTCAAATGTCTTTAAACAGTCTATGTAGAATCTTGCCGGAGGTGTGACAATCTATCCAGAGGATTCCGAGAGATGCTACTACAGCCTTGCCCAGATCCAACCCATCTCCCTGCCTGCCTCCATCACACATGACTAATGAAGCCTGCTGATCCAGGATGAAAGACACAGCCAGTGTTAAAGCTGAGACTTTTACATTATCTTAACCTTTGCTCTCTGATTATTGTTCATTTGTGCTCTCTTCCACCTGCTGGTAAGATCAAATGGTATGATTTAAATTGATGGCACATAGATCTCATTCAGTCTGCTGTTCTCTAAGTGTTACAGCAGAACTCTGGCCAATTCTCAACAAGTTACAGGTGGGCTCTGTTCCTATTGTTCTCCTTGTTGCTTTAATTGGATATGAAAAGGGCTTTTATGGCTAAAACTCCTCGGATCGCAGTTCAAAGCTAGCCCGGGCAGAAAACCTCTCTAAAACTCCATCTCCCCACTAACCAGCAAAGAGCCAGACTGGAAGCTTGGCTCAAGAGAACCAGCAAAATGCTGAAAGTGGCACTGTGGCTCAAGTGGTAGATCACTAGCCTCGAGCAGAAGTGCTCAGGGACAGTGCTCAGACCCTGAGTTCAAATCCCATGAATGCCAATGGGGGCAAGCCATCCCAGCAACAAGCACCTGGACCCCTGGGACTCAGCCAGTCCAGGGAACAAGGACATGAAGAGGAGTAAGAGGAGAATGATGTCACATACTAAACGGAGTCACTTTGTCTCGCCCTTTCAAAATTAATCAGAGCCAGGAGATCAAGAGGAATAGTTGTTTACCCACCTATTTGTATATATATATATTTTAGCCTCTGACTGGTTACTCCCAACCAGTCCACTATTTCCAAACACTTCCTTCCTGCCCCCAGTCCAGTTATTCCTCCTTCTTTGTAATGGGCCACAATTGGGTTTATGCTCCAAATGGAACTTTTCTGGTTTACGCCAAGGGTGTGTTCTCCCATGTTGTTCATGTTAACTGGTCCTGTGAACTTGACAGCCTTTTTCCTGACCTTTTCAAAAGTCTCTTTTAACAGGATAACATCACTGAGGTCACCACCTGGGAACTTGCAGTTCAAGGCCATCCTCTTACTACACTGCTGTGCCCAGCGCAGATCTGGACCCTGAGGACCCCAGTACCAGGGACTCCTTGATGTACCCAAGCTTCGGGAGGTAGCCAGAGGAGACCATGACACCCATTGTCCCTGATAACCATTCTCGTGGAAATGATGAGGACTTTTACCCACCAAACTGGACGGTACCAGGCCAAATGATGAATCAGGGACCCCTGACCACTTCACTCCTTTTCAGCAGGAAGTAGTTCCAGAAGAGACAACCTCCACCCATTCTCCCAGTCTGGTACCCCTCCTCTATTAATAAAAAACAGAAGGGGGAGATGTGGGGCACGCCTGCCCGGATGCCTTGCATCATAAGAGGTGGTTCTAGCTGGCCCTGCCTCCCAGCCTTGGGACCACATGTAGCCAGATGGCGCCTTGTGGTGAACCCAGAAGTGGTCCTCTGGGCTGTGACGTAGAATTAGGCTGCCCCTTAGGGAGTTCCCTCGGAGCTCCACCCTGACGAACAGCTCAGGTGTCCAATCACAGCCCCTACGTAGGTGCACGTACCCCACCCCTTCTGCTGCCCTCCCACCCCTTTAAAGAACAGCTCATTGCTGCCATTAAATGAGTCAGCACTGACTGGCTCCCGGACTGTCTGTGTGACCTCCATCGAGAGGGGGGCTGGGTGGCAGTCTGTCAGCCCCCTATATCCTCTTCCTAGACCCATCCCTGTGGGGTGTGCTATCCTGTTTCTCCTGCAGGACAGGAGAGCGTGGGAGGCTAAAAACCCCCGGCAGCCCAGGATGCAACACCCACTGGGGACACGGGCCAGCCATCGAATCACCTTCAGACCACCATTCCTCCTTCTCGTGTCACACAGCTTGAAAAATTACAGGAGAACAGAGGAAGTAATTTGCTAGCTGAATCTTTGAAGTTTTACTTTCCCAGGTCTGAGCTCCCATCAGAATACAACCTGATCGTTTCAAGTAGACATGTAAAACCTTAAGTGTGTCGGGAAGACTAGGGTCTGATTTTTAATGTGCTCTACCCCTACATCAGTGAATATTGTCTCACCTTGTGTTTATTTGTGGTGAGGACTCATGTTTGCAAGGTAAAAAGCACCATTTCTTGTATTCCTGGCAGCATAAACAAGTAAGTGTATATTTGTATCTGTACCACCTTTCAAAAGATAAGAATGCTGTTTAAGTGTCCTACTTGTGGTTGCTTGTGTGTGATGATTGTGAAATAGTTGGCAGGGAACGTCTTCATGGGGCCTTCACCTGAGTCTCTTTCTATGGAGGCTGTAACCTCCAGAAGACTTCTTAAATATTAAGAATTATATATTACATATGAAGAGGGATAACTTCTCTTTTGGGGTGTGTGTGCTGTTTCTGGGGCTTGAACTTAGGGCCTGAGCACTGTCCCTGAGTTTTTTTCCCCTCAAGGCTAGCATTCTAATACTTGAGCCACAGGTCTGCTTCTGGCCTTTTAGTGATTAATTGCTGATAAAAATGTCATGTACTGGGGCTGGGAATATGGCCTAGTGGCAAGAGAGCTTGCCTCGTATACATGAAGCCCTGGGTTCGATTCCCCAGCACCACGTATATAGAAAAATGGCCAGAGGTGGCGCTGTGGCTCAAGTGGCCTTGAGCAAACAAGCCAGGGCCCAGGACTGGCAAAGAAAAAACAAAAAACAAAAACCCAAAAATGTCATGTACTTTCTTGCCCAGGCTTGCTTTGAACCAGGATCCTCAGATCTCAGCCTCCTGAGTAGTTAGGGTTATAGGCATAAGCCATAAAATCCTGGCTCTGGATAAATATTTTTTAAATTAAATCAGTGAATTCTTTTGCCTATAAAAATGCCAAACTTTTGGTTGCCTATGGAATATCTAAAAAGCTCGAGACTTGTAGTATACAGATTGAGTTGATGAACTCTGAATGTAAATCTACATATAATTTCATTGGCTAACCAGAAAGTAATGATTTTAAGTCTCTTTGGTGGAGACCTAGAATAATATTCAAGAAGGGAGACCTAGAATAATATTCAAGAAGCACTGGTGTAAATTGTTCTAATTTAGTTAGCAAAATATATGCATTTTCAAAATGAAATGTCACAATTTAGTATGTCATAAATTAATTTAAAAATGTCATAATAGATGTTTTCTACAGGGAATCACTCAGTACCTCAGTTCTAACCTAAATTACTTTGTAGTAGCTTATAATTTTGACACAGTTGCAGTGGCTACTTTGAACATAGGAAATTTTCTGAAGACTCTTCGTTGCTTCCCTTTATTTTATTTTTTATTTTCTTGGTTTTTCTTCTTTCATTCCCACTCTGCCTTTCTATTCATTTTCCTTCTACTTTCTTCCAGCCATTTTTATCCTTCTCTGAATCCTGAAATAAAATGTAAAGCAGCACATCCCAAACACTTTAACAAATACACACAAATTGTTTATGAAATGATAGAATATGTTTATTCATATATATATATATATATATATATATATAAATAGATTGGGATCTTTATCAATAAGACATTCAAAGAAAGCCGGGCTGAGAGTGCCTGCCTTGCATGAAACCTTGTGTTAAGGTTCCAGACTAAACAAATGATAGTGTAGCTGGCAGGTTAAATGGAAATGTCAGAAAACCAGTGAATAATGTTTCAGTATATCTAAGTCCATGCAAGGTAAGGGGTATAATTGTGCAAACACATCATAGTCTTGATTATCTGAAGTTTGGTTGTTACTGAGATCCTTTTTTTGACCTGACAGCCCTATGAGGTGAGAGCATTGGTAGGAGAATAGGAACATGTGGTTTGACTTTCACATTGTGTTGGATTTGGACACAATTTTTGAGTGACAGGTGATGGCTAGCCCTGATGGCCAGTCATCCCAAGTGGTCTGCTAGGACACAGAAGAGTGCTTGCACAGGTCTCTTGGTGCTGTCCTCAGGGCTAAGGAAGATGGTGGTGATGAAGCTAGGCCCTGAGGAAAGTGCTGAATTGGGCAGTTAATCTCTTTTCACAGAGGTCTTTGGGGACCCTCAGGGCCCCCTTTCAGAGAGAAATTTCTTTTGTCTACAAGGCAAATGAGTTATTGTTCAGGTCAAATGGAAACTGTGACAATTTGAGAGGCATTATTTTCTGGTTCTTTTTCTTTCCATCTCCTGAAGAGAGTAAAAGGTGTAAATTAGAAACAGACTGTGGACCCTTGCAGTTAGCTGGGCAATATTTCCTGAACAGAAAACTTAAGGCAGTTTGGAGATGTGCTTTAAATTCCACTGGGGGTTGGCTTTTTTTTCAATTTTTATTTTATTTTTTTTTATTAAAATCTAGTTTGGTTTCATTTTGTTGCTCAGCTTCAAGAGGGGGGAAAGACAATAAAGGACTTAAACTTAAGTGATTTTCCGCAATTAAAGTCTTCTGGAATTTTAAAACACCCAATTGTATTGGCATTTGCCAAATATAAATGTATTTTCCATTGGCTTGGCCAACAGGAGCTGGGTCATCACTGATTCTCATATTGCTGATGGAGATTGTACAGTTGCTACCTTGAGACCCCAGGTTTCACTTCTGGTCATTTGGCCCATAGCAGCCCAAAGGTCACTTTGAAGATTTCTATGGGAAAGAGCAAATGCTTCAACACCAGATGTTTCTTCTCAAACTCACGTCCCTGAACCCGTGGCTAACAGGGGTATCAGGGGACCTGGCCTGCTCTCTCCCCATAGGGCTAGGTATTTTCATAACCAAATATAGACTCCGTTCCTCATCCTGGGAGATACCTAGGCAGCACTGCACATCAAACAAACACACAGCACAACAGCAGCAGGGATGTCCTGGAGCCTTCTCAAGGCAGGGAGGGTGCTGGAGCCTGCCCTGTCTGCCTCCACTGGGATCTGTGGCACCCAGGGTGAAGTTTCCTGTTTCTCCTTCTCCATGTGCAGGAGCAGTCTAGTAAGAATATCTACTTTGTAGGATTTTGTGAGGATTTAGGATTGGCATACATATTCACATGGAAAATTACCTGGTATAGATTGACTATTGTGCAATTTCTGGTTATCATTAGATGAAATGCCTTACTATATATGAAGACTCTTAGAGCAGTGGCTACATGAAACTTGGAGGAATGCTTCATCACAACACGCAAGTATTGAAGAAGTCTGGCAATCCAGCTCCAAAAGCTCCAGGCATATCTGACTTGCTTTGATCTCAGCTCTAGACCCATCTGGAAGGCTAAGTTCAAGCAGAAAGTTGATTAGAAAACTGATCAGGAGTTGTTCTATCAAAAAGTATTTAGCTTACCAACTCCTAAGTAAATGCTTTGGTGGTATGGAAGTGTACCTACATATTATCACTGAAATACTGTGGACTCAAAGGAGATCTCAAAGTGTAATCCCTGAGAAAGCCAAAATGAAAGTTTAGCAACATAGAACAGCAGGAAGCTGGTGGGGGGAGGCCCAGGGGAAAGAGGTGGACAAATGAAGAGGCAAAGAGGGGGAGAAGGCAGACAATCATTAAGAAGAGTGAAGGAAGGTGTAGGTAGGAGAGGGATGGGTGAGAATGTTGAAAGGGGTGACATTGATAGAGATATATTGTATTCATAAACTGCTTTGTCAAACGGCAACTCCTTTGTACAACCACTTAAAGATAATAATAAAAAATGGCTAAAAAAGTTCTCAAGTATTTTTTTGGGTTTGGCTTTCTTTCTTTTTTCTTTTTTCTTTTTTTTTTTTTGGCCAGTCCTGGGGCTTGGACTCAGGGCCTGAGCACTATCCCTGGCTTCTTTTTGCTCAAGGCTAGCACTCTGCCACTTGAGCCACAGCGCCACTTCTGGCCATTTTCTGTCTATGTGGTGCTGGGGAATTGAATCCAGGGCCTTATGTATACGAGGCAAGCACTCTTGCCACTAGGCCATATCCCCAGCCCTGGCTTTATTTTGTTTGATTTTTCTTTGCTTATGTTTTTGTTTGGTACATTCTCTATCTATAGGAACTGAAGAAAATAGAGGTGGCTTTTGATTTTCCTTACAACTGCTTTTGTATAGCTTTTCTCATTAAAAACTTCAGCATAAAATGTTTTTGTCCATTTGTACATTTGTATGATCTGAAGTTGGAAGACAGAACATTCCAGAGACACTGTGGCAGGCTCACAACAAAGACCTGCCTAGAGATAGAGAAAGTTGGTTTGTCTACATGCTGACTTTAATAGACATTTCTTCTCAAAACGTCTTGTCCGTACCAGCTGATTTACACTGGATAACCCATGGCTATGGCAGCAGTAGAATGAGAGCAAGGGGAAATATTTTGAAACTTTTATTTTTAATTTATTTAAAACACTTAAAAATTATTTTATTTGGCAGTACTGGGGATTGAACACATTTGCTAGGCAGGTGCTCTACCACTGAGCCATACTTCCAGCTTTTTTCAATTTAAGGAATTAGCATAACAACCAGATGTCTGTTGCTTATGCCTGTAATCCTAGCTACTCATGAGGCTGAGATGTGAGACTTGCAGTTTAAAACAAGCTTGGGGAAGAAAAGTTTGTGAGACTCTTAACTCCAATTAACCAGCTAAAAGCTGGAAGTGAAAATGTTGCTCAAATGGTAGTATGCCCACCGTCAGCAAAAATGCCAAGCTAGAAGTAAACACAAAAACCAATAGCACAAACAGAATTCACAATAAGGAAAAAGAAGAAAGGGTTAGATAACATTCAAAATAGGAATTGATAAATTATGATGGAGTTTTACATTGCACTGTTTGTGAATTGATTTATTCTGTTTTTACAGATGACAAAGTGGAGCGTGCTTTGACAATCAGGGAGCCATACAGCTTGAGGACCTTCATCTGAACACATGGGATCCTGTGGCTTGAGCAGCTCCTCTACACGATGGTGAAGAACCTTATGAGCAGGAGCTGAAAAACAACACCAAGAGAAATACCCATATTAGGCAGGCACAATATTGATGAACCACATCCTCATCCTTTTTTGTTTCATTATTTTTCAAATAAGGTCTCACTTTTTGTCCAAGCTGGTATGGACCTCAATGCTCTTATTTAAACTTCCCATGTAACTAGAATGACAGGTTCTACCATACCCAACTTATTATTGGTTGAGATAGAGTCTTATAAACTTCGTTTCCCAGCTGGCTGTATACCAAGATCCTCTGTATCTCAGCCTTCTTGGCAGGTAGGACTACAGGTGTGAGCTACCATGCTTCACTTTCAGCATTGATTCTGCTTCTGTTAATCAAGGGCTGAAACCCAGAAGATATCTGGCCCCATGCTGAGGACACATAGTTAGCATGGGTCATTCCCTGAGATCATGAGAACTTGAGCAGCATCAGCACAACTCACACTTGGGACAAGACATGGATCTTTAGATGCCTCGCACACCTAAAGTACCTTCCTTTTCCTTTCCTTCCTAAGGGCCACCTGAACGTATCTAAGCTCAGTGGGGATCCGAAGTTAATGCCTGCCAAGCAATAATTCCTTGCAGTCTTTCCTTACATAAAATTTCAATTTCCAGCGGAGCATTCATGATAAACACAGCTTCCCCAGCTCCCTGCAAATGAAGTATGTATGGCCTGACTCAGCCTCAAGACCCATTTCCTTTACATGTCATGCTTCTGTTTCTGGAATCTGTGAAATGAGGAAATGCTTAGTCACATCATTTTAGTAATTAGGAAAGCATCACACCGAAGCTGATTGTCTTTTGCTAGTTGAAATAAAGAACACCAAATCCACTGGTCTCTCAATGATTCTTTGGCCTCTTGTATAGATTCAGTTTGTATATATTTCCATATTCTTTGATATGTTATGATTTTCTAGTCATGCTTGTTAGTGAAGTTAAACCATAATGGCCAGCAAAATTCTTTCAAACTGAATAGTGGAGGTCCATTTTTATTATAAGAAAGTTAATGCTATTCTTACCATTGTGAAGTTAGCTGTAGCTTCCTGGCTCAGCTTTGATTTGCTTTCTACCCTGTCAGGGATTGACAGCAGGGATAAGAGGCAAGTTGGAGGCCAGGAAAACCATGTGCAAGCCATTTTTGTTTCAACTGCTTCCATAATCAGCTGCAGCTCCAATTAGGAAAGTTGGTATAGGTTTCTTATTTTTAATGTGGTATTTAGTCAAATGCTAAGGGATAAAAATGGAAACCAACTCTCCCCAGGGTAATCACACATTTTTATTTATACCGGAGGCCACTGGGCATCAAAGACAAATTGGATCTGAGCCGTTTCTAAATATGGATGACAGTCCCTGTGTCTCTTTTCAAGAGGTATTAGTGTAAATAGTAGAGATTTCTGGCCAGCTGAATCATACCTTTCCCTTCCACAAATGGAGCACAAACACTCTTCCCTCAATGAGGATACGTATACACAAATGGTCAAAGGAATCAGGATACAAAATACATGTTAGCATTTTCCTTTATTTTTAGAAGTTAGATTTAGCTTATATTCATATAAGTAAATACGTTGGGTGGTATACAAGTGTACACAAATGTACTAATTGAAACATGGGAGATTCAAGAGAGAACTCAAATAGTATAATTCCTTAGAAAGGCAAAGTCAGAGATCAACAAAATAAACACCAGTAGTCAAAAGAGGTGGGGTGAGGTCAAGGGGAAAGAAGTAGAGGAATGAAAAGGAAAAGAATGGGAGAATGTAGTCAAGAATTCAAGGTATATCCTACAAGATTAAGGAGAGCGAGTCAAGGGGTAGGTAGGAGCCAGATGGGTGAGAAGGTTGAAAGGGTTGGCACTGATCAAGATGCATTATATTCATAAACTGCTTTGTTAAATGGTGACTCCTTTGTACACTACTTAAAGACAAAAACCCCATAAGAACCAGTAATGTTCCAGGTGGATGACACTACGTTTTTGGAATAACATAGCATACTAGAAAAAATTTTCCTATGAATAAAATATATAGTTGTATTTTTTTTAAAAATACATGTTAGAATGACCAAAAAAGAACCCCCCAAAACATATTTAGACATCTGGTCTTCTAAGTGCTCCCCCTTAGGGCTCTTGTGTAACCTTTCAGTTTTCAGTGAGTGGATCAAATGGAATCTATCCATTTCAAAGTCAGCTGGAGATCCATGATCCATACTAAACTCTAGGACACCACAGGTAACAGAATCTGGGTTCACATTCTAATTAGGGGAAGGGCCCATAAGCAGATGAGTAGTATGCATTGTGTCTAACATCTGCAGTAGAGATCATTTGGGGAAATCACAAAATGGATCCAGACAAGGATGGGTGTCATGGGCAGCATTGCCGAGGACCACACAGTTGGGGTGCTCAAATGCATTCTTTCATCTTACCTTGCAGGATGTGGCAGTTTCCTGGCAAACATTCTCTGTTGGAAAAGAATGAGGAAATGGCTGAACTACCAATGTGTGGCTCTCCGGGGCTGGACTGTGGGTGGTGTGCAGTGGCATGGCGGACAGGAATGGTGTGGGCAGATGGGCTGATCCAGGCCCCCATGGATCTGCCTGGACATCGCATCGCCTGCAGGGAAGCACTGCACAGGCAGGCCTTGTTCCAGCTTCTGGAGGGAGCTGCTGGAGGGAGGGGGACTTAGAAGAGGAGGGATTCTGGCTTGTTTGCTCCTCAAAGGTTAGCATTTGTTCCCCCCCCCCCGCCCCACCCAGATGACTTTCCTTTTGTGAGGAAAGACAAAAAGCCATCACAAAATATTATTTTCCATCCCATGGTTCCAAGAAGCC
The DNA here is from genome assembly GCF_023159225.1 of Perognathus longimembris pacificus. Taxonomy (NCBI): domain Eukaryota; kingdom Metazoa; phylum Chordata; class Mammalia; order Rodentia; family Heteromyidae; genus Perognathus; species Perognathus longimembris. The sequence continues at coordinate 66,363,392 of NC_063162.1, read as the reverse complement.
TAATTTATTATAAATTTTCTGTTTTAAATAAAGCCACTCTTGAAGCTAGCTCTTATTTGGCTGATGTGCTGCTCATGGCTCAGAAGCACTGAGAGACGTTCATTCGTTTGATTCCATTCAACAGTGCAGTGCCCACATGACATAAATTTCAGTGCATGTGGTTTAACTGAAGATTCATATGCTCTAGTGCAATATATATATATATATATACATATATATCTTCAAATATAGTAAGAGATTGCATTGTCATAATATATACGAATTCTAACAGGTGTTTTTTCATGGTGCTGATCCTGGGGTTTGAGCTCAGGGCCTGAGAGCTGTTCCAGACATTTTTGCTTACATCTAGCACTCTGCTGCTTGAGCCATGGCTCTTCTTCTGGCTCTTTGGTATTTCATTGGCCATAACAGTCTTGTGGACTTTTCCGCTCAGGCTGGCTTTGAACCAGGATCCTCAGATCTGAACCTCCTGAGTAGTTAGGACTACAGGCATGAGCCACAGTGCCTGGCTTCAAAGCAGTTTTTAAATGGCTCAGGGATTGAGAATGTTTTCCATTCCAACTTGCCATAATTTAAAACATGCTTCAAAGTAAGCCCTAACTAGATAAAAGTAAGCCCTTGTTATCTGGAACAGGACATCTGAAAGAGTTGCAGGTGCTTGCGTTGCTGCAGTGGGTCAGGACTGTCATCTCAGGCCTCTGGAATCCATGCCACGACCTTCTCCTCCGGGCACATGATGGGGAAATGGGAGGGAGGAAAGGGTCAGCATGGGAAGCACCTGTCAGCCTTCTTGGTGTCTCACAGACTGTGCGCTGCAAAGCATTTTGGGTTCTGACCAGCTGCTTTGCATGCAATGGCAAAATAAAGATCGTGAGGAATCATTTATCAATACATAAGCCAGTAAGTACTGTCTGCTAAGAAAGGATTGTGCTCATTTTCTTATTTTATGGAGGACAAATTGGTTTGGATGACCTTAGAGAAATAACTCACATAGCTTACCAATGACAGGAACAGGATACAAACCCATGCTCCCTGACAGTGAATGTAAACCTTACAGCTTTTATTTCTGCAACAATTGCTCTAATTCAGGGCCTTTTCCATTAAGAATGTTCTCACCGTCCACTAGAATGGCAGGGCTGTTTCTCTGCTCTGGAATATGAGAGCTATGTCCACCACTGGCCAATTTTTACAAGAAGCTTTCTGTTTTTCCTTTATCTTAGAAGGAAGTACTTTTTCCTTTCCTGCCATTTCTTCTAATTGCCATACAAGATCTGTTTAATCTTGTGTTTCCTCTTATTAATTGATGACAAACATTGTAGATGAGCCTTAATGCAAGAAGGATTATTGTTGACATTGAGACCAGTTTTCCTAACTCCTAGGAGCGCTTGTGAATGTTGATTGCTTCAAGATGCATATGCACAGCTTATGAGGAGCCTAGAAATTCAGAATGCCACCCCTGAGAGCAGTAAGAGCTCAGCATGCTATGGTATTGAATTCCTACCAAAAGGTCCCAAAATCTTATTGGTCTTCCAATGCAGTCTAATATTAGACTTATTAGGGATTTCTATGTAAGCAGTTGCCAGGGATGCAGGTGTCATTCTTGGTCATCTTTGTAAGTGACCTTGTTTTCTATGTATATACATATGTATGTATTTCCATCAACTCACTGTACAGGGAGTTTCATTTGAACAGCTCTACTGATGAGTACAATGGCTCTTGATTATAATCGCCTCTCTACCATCATCCCTCCCTTCCCCAAACCAGTCTCATCATTGCCTTGTGCCACCTTCACATGTGTATATAATATGTTGTCAATATCGTCTCTGTATCTGGGACAGGGCATTCATGCTTGCCTATACCGTTCTACTGCGTGTGGAGACCCAGAGGACTGTAACTCTCTTTCTCCAGGATCACCACCATGACTGCATTGTGCTTCCTTGACACAATGTATGCTCCCCTACCATGCAAAGTCCTCATGCCCAGGCTCCCATCCCTCTGCCTGCTTACACATCTGTGATTCTCCTCACCCTCTCTTGTGCTTTGCTCTCTCCCCAGCCTTTGAGTTATCTTCTCTATCTCACAGCTTTCTTTTCTGAGTTGGTTGGGTTTTGTTTGGAGCATGAAGGCTGTTGGCAGATGAAACCATATGTAATTTCTTAGTTTGAAGTATATCCCTTCTTCAAGCTAGCAGATTTTTAAAACATAGGATTTTTTAAACTTTTAGAGTAAATCTCCTTTGATATATGAATCTAGAAAATCTCCTGTAGACTTAAAAATGCCCATCTTATAAAAGAGAAATGTATTAAAAAGTAAATGTATCACATAAAAATTCCATAGAAAGCTAAACAAAGCAAGGGAAGGGGTATGCGGAAAGAATAGGTGGGAATGTTAAAAGGAGTAACGTTGATCACAATACACTGTGTTCATAAAATGCCTTGCTGGATGGCAATTCCTTAGTACAACTATTTAAAGATAATAAATGAAAAAATACTCATCTTTGGTAATCCTTCTTTTAATAGTCCATTGGGTTGAATTAGTCTGGTAGTTTAACTCCATTTCTTCAACTTCTTCAGCCTGAAATTGTAAGCTTAATGTTTCAGATTGTCTCATTTCGTATTTCAAATATGGAAAGTTTAACAATTTAAATAATAGGGGTTCGGTAGGTGGCAAACATACACCAAGCTGATTTACAAGTGTTTACAATTAATTATGGCAAGCCACACCAGAATTGAATATTTAAATGCTGTTTGTAAACCAATGATGTCCAATCACATATTTGAAAAAAATATTATTAGCATTAATTAAGTGTACAAAGAGGTTTTATTGTGATATGTATGTATGTATGTTTAATGTACTTGGATAAAATTTGCCTTGTCTATAGTACTCATTTTTTAAACTCTCTCCTGTTTTATCCTTTCCACCTCTTTTAAAGCAATTTTTGGTGGATTTCATGACACATTTTAGTACTTAGGCATAAGGTAATTGTATCATGTTTGTGTTCGCCTCCTTCTTGTCCCCTTCACCCCCCCCCCACCCGCCACCGTTTGTTCCCTTTCCTCTCCTGACTATTGTATGTTACCATGATTATGACAATAATGTCTAGATTCTGCATAGGAGCAAACCCAAGTATTATTGGTCTTTCCAACCACGTCGATCATATTACTGAGTTAAAGTACTACTCCTCAATGTCAGCGTCTGTAAAATGTTTCAGATTATGACCAGGAATTGAAAGGATAGATGTTCTTTTGAGTCAGACTTGGGGCCACCTTCAGAGGCAGAGTGTGGAAGGCTTCTCTATGTGTGTAATTGGGGCCTCTGGAGAGAGCAGGCAGGTGTCTCCTGCAGATCAAAAATGGCCCTAGAGAGCCCAGAAGGGCCACTGGCTTAGACTTGTGTAGCTGGAGTGAGGGTTTCCAGGAGTGGACAGGTACCTGCATAGTTTTAATTTCTCCGTGATGCTGAAGAAGCGAACCTGGGCTTTCATCTCACCTGGCCCCAAGGTAGGGCACAAGGAGAGGAAGGAAGGTGGCATGTAGCTGGTGCCAGAGGCTGCCCACCATCACCATATTGAGTGGAATCCCTTCAACCTTTCACCCAACTTAAAGAACAAAGAAAACACACATTTGTGCCAGTATCAGTTCAAAGCTGGTAATTTTCTAGGCTTAATTTAAGACAGCACCCTCTTCTGTTGTATTGTTAATCTTCACATGCATGTGCATGTGTACCCACACACACACACACACACACACACACACACACTGATATCTCAGACAATATGGTGTTCTCAGGATGACTGAATGTAAATTTCTGGATAGGGAAGAGGGATTGATCATGGTATATTCTTTTCTAATATGAAATGAGTCAAACTTGAAGACAGCTTCTATATTACTGCAGAACTGTTTCAGATGTATTAGATGTATTTTTACTATGTGGAAATTACCAGATATGATAAGATCATATTGAGCTTATGGATGAGGGGACAGTCTGTCAAATAGTGATGTCCCAAGAGCTCTACCCTTCTCAATGGGCCCATCATTGGGGTGGTTGGCATTCATATCAGATTACTCCAACAACCCCGATGAGAAACTAGTAGTTTCTGTGGAGGTCAGAATAAAACTCAAGCCAGATTGGAGGAAGAGATGAGAAAACCAATATTCTTTCTTTTTTTGTCAGTTGTGGGGCTTGGACTTGGGGCCTAAGTGCTGTCCCTGAACTCTTTTGCTCAAGGCTATCTCTCTACCACTTTGAGCCACAGTGCCATGTCCAGTTTTTTGAGTAGTCAATTGGAGAGAAGAATCTCACCAGAACTTTTCTCCCAGACTGACTTCAAACCACAATCCTCAGATTCCAGCCTCCCAAGTAGCTAGGATTAAAGGTGTGAGCCACCAGCACCTGACTCATTTTCTAATGTATATTTCCGTTGATGCATCTAACTTAAACTATTTCATTATTGTCCAATGTTTCCCCTAAATTTGTTCTTTGCAAATATTAACACCCTACCCAAGCATTTATCATAGTCCACCATTTTATTTTTCATATAAATGTGTGTTTGCTCACAATCTGCTTGCCTTCTTCAGTTTAAATTCAGATATTAGTAATCTTCTTAGCTCTTCTTTTCATTTTGGAGCTATTAGAGTTTGGACTCTGGGCTTTGTGCTGGTCAAAATGGCACACTACCTCTGAGCCACCACCTCAGTCCTGATTTTGTTGCTTATTTTTGAGCTAAGATCTTACTTCCTGCCTAGATGCCTATGGGCACTACAATAATCTACTTTAGACTTTTTGTAGTTGCTAGGATTATGAGCCCATGCTACTACATACAATTTCTCTCCACGAAGATAGAGTCGTACTGAATTTTCTGCCTAGGCTGGTCTTGAACAAGATTGTGTTGTCTTAGCCTATCATGTAATTTGGGCTAATAGGTATGAGCCACCAGTGCCAAACTATTACTTAAAAAATATATTAAAAGTGAATGCAAAAGTTAAGACCATTAGCATACTAGACATTTTTGTATCAGTTCGAATGTAACCAAGTTACTTTTGAGGGCAGCACAACCTTATTAAAAAATAACAGACAGCACAAATTAAAAATATAAAATGTGGAAGGAAACATGGGCAAAACAAGGAAAAAATGCCATCAGTTGAAGTCCAGAAGGTTGAGAGGACATTATTAACCAATAGCACTATAATTCACATCGTAAGATTAAAAAAGAGAACTTCTCCAAATAGAAAAACAGGCATTTTATAGAAATCAGCACTCATGATGAATTAAGAATAAAAAAACTGTAACAAACTACAAATTTTAAGTAAAATGCAAAGCTTTTTTAAAGCATTGAAATCTGAAAACATTATCTGCAAAAATTCTATGCTGAAAAATGTACTTAAAAGTTTAAAGTTTCTCACCAGAATTGGGAAGCCAGACAGTGGTACTTAAACATTTCTCTCATCCTTGACATTGTCCAGGAGGCTGTCGCCTGGTCAGAGCTTTGATCTTCCAGGTGGCTCTGCCATGCCTAAGCCCTTCAAACACCCTAGAGAAGTTTCCATTGTACCAAATCTGGGCCAGCATTTAGATTTGTCAGTCTTTGTATTTAGGCATTATTGTGATGACAGCTGTAGCTCATTAAGGTCTTAATTTGAATTTCCTAATGACTAATGAGTCTGAGTACATGTTACTAAGTTTATTTCTGATCTAATATGGCCTTCATTAGACATCTTAGTTAGCTCTCAGGCCCCCTTTTCTTTTGGGATGCTTTTACTATCGATTCACAAGTTTGTTTTCTGTTGAAGGCATTGTAGTCTTTGCTGGTTCTGTGTTCTAATAAGGCCTTCCCCGGCTCTGTGGCTTACTTGTCGTTCTTCTTGTTGTCTTCAAAAAGCAGAAGTTCTTAATTTAATGTGGTCAGATTTATTGCTCTTTTCCTATGTTTGTGTTGCTCTTTGTGCCTTGTTTTAAATGTTTTCACTTCACCAAGGTCAAGAGAATAGTTTTCCTAGTATCATCCATGGATTTTATGTATTCTACCTTACATATCTGCATTCACAGTTCTTTTGAGTTGTTTTTGTATTGCGTGTCATAAATGACACACTTTTTGGTACTGCTACTCATCTGCTCCACCCCCAGGTTCCACTTTCTTCATGAATCTTTATTTCTAACTGGTGCTGTGTGGACACCATCAAGCCACATGGTTAGCACACATAGAAAGGAACGGACAGTGAGGGCCAGACATGCACCCCAGTGGCTATTCTGTAAAATTGAGCCTTTATCTTAATCAAATCTTTGGCTTGAGTATTCTACCATGGTAACTAGAGTGCACCTCGCTTTTCACAGGACCAACAGCTGATTTTCCAGTTCACTTCCATTTCCTATCAGACTTCCAAACATTCTCTTAAAGTGATTTTTGTGTGGGAAGACTTCACTCCTCAAGTTAAACCCACACTTTGCAAAGTTAGCTTCTCAGAATGAGAGCACACACCCACAATTTGATGGCATTTCTTGCAGGTTGAGATGGAAGGGGAGCAAGAGTCGCATCTTTTATGAAATTACAGCCATTAACTTAATATGATGGAGCATATACCGGAATGAATGAATGATTTTCCAGAGGGTCCTTCTGGTTCCTTTTTTTCTTTTTTGATTTTTTTTTTGGTCACTAGTGGGGCTGTACTCAGCTCCTGGGTGCTGTCCCTGAATTCTTTTGCTCAAGGCTAGTGATCTACCACTTTGAGCCACAGCACCACTTCTAGTTTGTTGAGTAGTCGTCAATTGTAGAGAAGAATTTCGCCAGGACTTTTCTCCCAGGCTGACTTCAAACCACAATCCTTAGATCTCAGCCTCCTGAGCAACTAGGATTACAGGTATGAACCACCAACGCCTGGCTGTCCTTCTATTTTAATAGGGTTTTATTTTATTTTAGGTTAACTTGCTTTTTTTTTTTAAGATAACAAAATTTTATTTCATTTATTTTTTATCCTTTTTTTCTTATTTATTGTCAAAGTGATGTACAGAGAGGTTACAGTTCCATATGTTAGGCCTTGGGTACATTTCTTGTACTGTTTGTTACCTCTTCCCTCATTCCCCCCTCCCTCCTTCCCCCTTTCCCCTCTCCCTCTCCCCCCATGAGTTGTTCAGTTGTTACACCAAATGGTTTTGCAGGTATTGCTTTTGGAGTTGTTTGTCTTTTTATCCTTTGTCTCTCGATTTTGATATGCCCTTTCACTTCCCTTGTTCTAATACCAGTATATATAGTATGGTGTGTAGGTTGGTGACAGAGTGAGCAAGAAGAAAAGACAGGGCTAGAAGCTTCTGTGCTGGAACCTAGCTGTTTTCTTACACCTAGCTAATCAACTGACTGTCAGACTTCTGACATGATATCTGATAAATATCTGAAGTAGCCAAATGGTGATTAGAAAAGGTCTGGCTCAGGGCTGGGAATGTGGCTTAGCGGTAGCGTGCTTGCCTAGTACGCACGAAGCCATGGGTTAGATTCGTCAGCACTACATAAACAGAAAAGGCCGGGAAGTGGCACTGTGGTTCAAGAGGTAGAGTGCTAGCCTTGAGAAAAAAAACGGTCTGGCTTGCAGATTTGGAGATTTTAGTCCCTCTGGGCCCGTGGTAAAGTGATTCATCATGGAAGGAGCACATATTAGTGCACAATCAACTCTGCCCCAGCCAGACACTGGAGGAGGGGGAGGAGGGGCTGTAGTCCCACAGGCCTCTTTAGGGCACCACTCCAGTGACCCAAGGATGTGCCAACATGCACCACTTCTCAAAGGCTCTAGCAACCCCCAGCAGTGCCATCCTGGGAACCAGGCTCATTAGCTGAAGCTTTTAGGTAGAGAATATTTCTGTCAACCTTCGTGACTTAGCCATGGCTTTGTCAATTAAGAAAAGAAAGAAAAGAGAAAAAAAAAAAAGGAAAAAGGCAAACTTAGCCTGGAAACAGGTGCTCAGAATTCAACTACAAAGCAGATTTGTTTTATTGTTCCCCCTTTTCTTTGGGGTTTTATTTTTGCCTGTACCAGGCAAAAAGGCCTTGAATTCAAGGCCTTATACTTTCACTGGGCTTTTTCCACTCGTGGCTGGCACTCTATCACTCAAGTCATGTCTTCTATTCCAGCTTTTTGTTGGTTAGTGGGAGATAAGAATCTTAGGGGTTTGTATGCCTGGGTTGTCCTTGAACCTGGATGCTCAGATCTCTCAGCTGCCTTCATAGCTAGGACTACAGGCATGAGTCACCAGTGCCTGGCTGAGTCTTGGTATTTCTAATGCTGGAATGTATATTTTCCTATACAATGGTTTGCACTTGAAGTTCACATAGCTGTTTGTTTCTGTGAGACTCAGAAGGGTGCAGATAACAGAGGGGTCAATAGAGAACTAGAGCTGGATTTGTAAAAGACACAAAAATAGAAACGCATCAGCTTCAAGCTAGTTGGTCTTGAGTTCACATTTTTAATTTCTTTCTATTCTTTTGATGTTGTTTTCCCCAGAAATGTTAAAATTTAAAGCTTTCGGGTTTACCTATTATTTTTTTCCCCTAAATCATGCTTGGTGATATTATATATCTAAAAATTTCCTTATCAAACCCAGTGCCATCTAAAATTTCTTCTGGGTGGTCTTCTGGGCGCTTCACAACTTTGTGTGTCACATATGGGTCTTTGGTTCAGTTTTGACTCCATTTTTGAAGATACAGAGCAAAATCAAGCTTGACCATTTCTCTGTTGTCTCATCCTCTCTCTTGACAATTTGTGTGTGTGTGTGTGTGTGTGTGTGTGTGTATTTCCATCATCTCTATTCTGTTCCATACACATACATACATACACATACTAAAATACTGTCATTATTACTGTAATTATATAGTTGGGTTGTGCCAGTCCTCTTACTTTATTTTTTGTGTTGGCTATCTATTGGTATTGTCATAAAATACTTCACTGGAATTTTACTGGACATTAGTCTGAATCTATAGGTAAAGTTGGTTAATCTTGGTGCTAGTGAGTTTCTTATCTAGGAATTGAAATAGTTCTATTTATGTTGCTCTTTGATTTCTTTTGCTCATTTTAATAATTTTCCTTATATGGAGCTTGTAAGCATCTTGTTAGGTTTGTATCTAAGTACTTTTGAGAGTGCTAATCGAAACAATACTATTATTTTAATTTAAAATTCAACTATTGTTTGGTGAAATGGATTTAATTTCTTTAACACGTACAAGCCTATTCATATTATCTTCTTGTAATAATAGAAATTCATACACATTGGGTCTTTCAAGAAATTGCTCCATTTTATCTAAGTTTTCAAATTTCTGGGCATAGAATTGTTTATGATGTTCCATTATCATCCTCTTCACTCAGAAGTATAGTATGGAGAGATGGCTTCTTTCTAATTTGTGACTTTCAAGTTTTTCTTAATTACCTTAGCTGAAATCTTAGTATCTTCAAAGGACCGTCTTCTGGTCTCACTGGTTATTTTCACTTCTATCCTGTTTTTCATTTCACTGATTTCTGCTCTAATTTTATTATTTTTATTTTGTTTATTTAAAATTTCATCTGTTATCTAAGCACTCGTGGCTAATGGTTTCAATTCTATGATCTGAGGATCATGGTTCAAAGCCAACCTGAGAAGGATATGTGAGTCTCTTAATTAACTACTAAAAAGCTAAAAGTGGAGCTGTCGCTCAAGTGGTAGATCACTAGCCTTGTTCACAAAAGCTCAGGGACAGGGCCCAGGTCCTGAGTTCAAGCCCCAGGACTGGCACAAAACAATATTTCATCTACTTTTCTTAATTATTTCCTAAATGCAAAGCTTATTGGGATTTAAATTTTTTTTACTTATTATATGCATAAATGCAATGAATTTTCCTCTGCTTTGTTTTTTTAATGAACTCTGAAAACTTGTATATTCATTTTTATTTATTTTGAAATACATTTAAATTTCCTTTGAGATTTTTTTCTTTGTCTCACGTTTCCTTAGAAATGCATTGTTTTATCTTTAAATGATTTGGGATTTCCCCATTATCTTCTTTTTGCTGATTTCTCATTTAATTGCCCTGTGGTCTAAGGGTAGACATTGTGTGCTTTCACCTCTTAAATTTGGTAAGGTAAGTTTTTTTTTTTTCAAATTTTTATTATCAAACTGATGTACAGAGAGGTTACAGTTTCATACGTTAGGCATTGGATACATTTCTTGTACTGTTTGTTACCTTGTCCCTCATACCCCCTCCCCCCTCCCCCTTACCCTTTACCCCCCTGAGGTGTTCAGTTCACTTACACCAAACAGTTTTGCAAGTATTGCTTTTGTAGTTGTTTGTTTTTTTTACCCTGTGTCTCTCAATTTTGGTATTCCCTTTCAATTTCCTAATTCCAATACCAGTATACGTGGTTTCCAATATACTCAGATAAGATTACAGAGATAGTGTAGGTACAACCACAGGAAGGGGATACAAGAACATCATCAATAATAGAAGCTACAGATATACATGGGATGTTGAAAGTAGTTACAACTGTGATATAACAATTGTCTCCATAACATGGAGTTCATTTCACTTAGGATCATCGTATGTGTTCATAAGGGTATAGCTACTGGGCCTTGTGGTGCTCTGCTATGACTAGCCTAAACCTCTACTAATTATTCCCAATAAGGGAGACCATATAGTCCATGTTTCTTTGGGTCTGGATCACTTCACTTAGTATAATTTTTTCCAAGTCTTTCCATTTCCTTACAAATGGGACAATGTCATTCTTTCTGATAGAGGCATACAATTCCATTGTGTATATGTACCACATTTTCCTGATGGTAAGGTAAGTTTTATAGCTCAGAATGAGATTGGAATTGGCTTGTATGGCATGAGGCTTGAGAATAATGTTCAAAGTCCCACAGTTTTTTTTTTCCTATTCTCTTTTATGCTATGTTTTCTTTTTACATTTATACTTACCTGGTTTGTTTTGACAACAAGGGGTTGATTATTTTGTTGTCTATTTTAATAGTATATATTTTTAATTGGGTTATTTAGAGCGTTGACATTTAATGTTCTTTCTAAGTTTTTATTTTTTAAGTAGTTGTACAAAGGAGTTGCCCTCCAATATAGCAGTTTATGAATACAGTGCCTCTTGATCAATGTTATACCTTTCACCATTCTCACCCCAGCCCTTTCCTCACTTTTCTTAATTTTAGGTTATGTATTGAATTTTTCTGGCCACCGATCAAAGCAATTAATGTATACAATGCATCTTGATCTGTGTCATCCTTTCAACACCCTCTCCCCTCTACCTGCCCCTTCCCAAAATTTTTCTCAGTTCTTTGGCATATACAGTGCATCCTTGCCTACATTCTACTCAGAGCTTTCACCTATTTAGCTAAATTAAAAACAGGGCTCTAAGTTGTTCCTGGGTATTCGCTTTGTGTCTTCTTTTGGCTTTGACCCCCGCCCTCCTCCTGCTCAGAGGCTACCCTTGTCAGCTTTTGAAGCTGCAGACCACTGTTCTCACCCACAGTCCTATGGTGAGATGGGAGTGAGTATGTGATCTTGTAACTGAGCCTTAATCCTCTGTCCTTGGCGATGACCTTCACACTATTTGTTCTCCTCTTAGCCGATACAGTGAAGGAAGAATTGGGATGATGTTCCTCTTCTACCTGGGGTACAGGCTAGTGAAACATTTTATTTAGTTAATTCTAATATACTTTACTTTTAAGTCAGAAAGTAGGCTGCCATAGAGAATACTTGGGATGATTTCACAGTGTTGCTGCTGTTGTTTTATAAACCCCTGTTAAAGCTTTAAAAGGATCTTTCATGGTGCATGCATCACTATGAGAAGCTCATGAGGTGTGTGTAAGTGAGAGATCAGAGGGTGCAGGGCTGCTGCTCTAGGTTCTTGGTTGCCCTCCTGCCATGGGCTCTTTGGCCCCACAGCTCAGTGTATGACCTCTTTTCAGGCTTGGGCAGCAGGCCTTGGCTGTGACTCTGAATTTCATTTTTAGGGTGGGAGTATGCCCTGGAAAATTGTTATCTGATCCAAGAAATTTTTTGGTGTCTAATGTACTCTGCTTTTTCTAATTGTACCACAGGGCTGATGAAATATTAGCTCTTGGGCTTGGGATATTGGCCTAGTGGCAAGAGTGTTTGCCTCATATACATGAAGCCCTGGGTTCAATTCCGCAGCACCACATATATGGAAAACGGCCAGAAGTGGTGCTGTGGCTCAAGTGGCAGAGTGTTAGCCTTGAGCAAAAAGAAGCCAGGGACAGTGCTCAGGCCCTGAGTCCAAGGCCCACAACTGGCAAAAAGAAAAAAAGAAATATTAGCTCTTTATGTGTAAAAACTGAGGTCTTCATTTCATTTAAACAAAAGTTTATTACATCAGTACTCTGGAATTGATATTGATGGAAAGAGGAAGACAGAATAGAACTTTGTTTTTGTTTTTGAAGCAGGGTCTTGTTGTGTAACACAGGCTCATCTCTAACTTATGATCTTCTTGCCTCAGCCTTCTGAGTGCTGGGATTATAGCACTGTACTACCATACCTGGGTAGGACATTTTTCTGGGTTTCTGTCTTTAAAATTAAGAACAAATACTTAAGGGGTCAGATGTACTCCTTACTTGCACATAAGTAGGTAAAGAAAGTGATAAGATATGTTTGGTTTTAATTCTATAAATTTGACTCAGACCAAGAGGGCTCATGCTGCAGACTTTGTAGAAACAAAAGGAAGATTACAGCCTGGACTTCCTTTGCCATAATGGTATTTATTAAATCAAATGTTCATTATTAATACTTATCCTACTTTCTAGAATTTTCCCCTAACAATCGTTTCACTTCCTAAGTGTGCACTGTTAAATTCAGGCAACTTAAGTCATATAAAGTACATAAAATTCTTCATCAAAATTAATTAGAAATGAGCAAATCTGGATCTCTAAACTGCCAAATGGCCTCAAGTTTTTCTAAAACAAACAAACAAACAAGATGGAAAATTTCAACCAAATAAGAATTATTTATAAAATTGAAGTGTCCTCAAATTAAAGCTTATAGTGGAAACTCTTTCACAATCCTAATTATATTGGCCATTTTCCCCAATGTTTATAACGGGTTACAATACCTAAAGTGGACGAGGAAAGCCAAGTACAAAATGTCAGGCCTAAAACCACATAAAGGCTCTTAATATTTCTGCTAGCTTCTACTCCCTTCAGGCAGCCGTTGTGAAACGCCAACGACTTCTGGGAGCAATGGGCACTCCCATTCCCACACCCACAGGGAGCTGCGCTGAGGCTTCAAGAGTTAAAGTGTTGTTCTCTTCTTCAGAACAACAGGAATTAGTAAGCCTCACTTTTTTTCTCATAAAAGTTACATGTATTAAATGCTTGTGTGTGTGTGCATGTGTGTATGTGTGCCTGTGCGTGCATACACACACACCTACCTTATGGCTTGCACTCAGAATTTTGTGTCCTCCCTTACCTTTTTCACTTAAGGCTAGTGCTCTATCACTTGAATCATGCCTCCACTTTTGACTTTTTGCTGGTTCATTGGCGATTAGAGTCTCATGGACTTTCCCACCAAGGCTGACTTTGAATCCTCACTGCAATCCTCACTGTGCCGTGGGTGCTTCCTGGGTAGGTTTGTTCAATGACTCAACATGGAATCAGAGCAATCATATTCCATGGTGGTAGACTGGTGAAAATGAGTCTGTTTTTCCAAAATTCAGGAAAGCTACATGATTATCCTGAGAGATCATCTCCTCTGACTTCCCACTTGGAAACACTTAAGCTTTTCTTCTCCACTCTCTTTGCAAGAATAAGGGACACTGCCTCCATTTGTGACCTTGTGCGCCATGACACAACAATATTGTTTCATTCACCTTCTGGGCGTTTGGTCTGGCACCAATAGATTGGACAATGTGAAAAGTCCTTATGTAAACATGCCACCTCTCTAAGTGTGGCAGCTATAATATTTCTTTATTTTGAAGATTTTACTTTTAATACCCTTACTTTATGCAGGGGCTGAATTACTGATTTAAAACTTCTAAATGGAGCTATTCTCCACACATGGTAAGATCTTTGTCAGAGGAAGTTACAGCACAAACAGAAAGCAAGAGGAATCATGAAATTATGAATGCTGCGTGAGTGAAGTTGTTAGAATTGATTCTAAACTTAATTTCAAGCTCTATGATAATAATAATTTTTAAAAAATCCAAATAGGCATGACCACACATACATGTCTATAATAATCTCAAAAGGGAAATATGCCAACTTCTTAAGGGAGCTCAAAATATATCCTTTTATTTTCAAAAGGAAAATTCCAAAAATGATGATATGATTCCTTTTCTATTGGTCTGTGGCTGACGATAGAAGAAAGAAAAGCAAGTGAATAACTGTAATTCTCCTGGTGGGATTTTGGGTCATTAGCTGTATCCGAGGTAAAATTTGTGTGACCATTTGTGCTAAGTTTTCTGTTAGATATGGACGAAAGGGTGAGAGAGGGGGAAAGGATGCTGGTGCAGAAGTCAAAATCCTGTGTTGGAGCTCCAGTTCTTTACCTCGATGTATGACCTGGATTAAATCACTGTTCCATTCATCTTCTTTGTTTTCTGTGTGTCCTGAAACATGGGCTCCCCATTGGCAATTCTAACACTCAGAGAAGTGTTGGCACACGGTACTGGCATGGTAACTGCATGCTGACAGAGTGGTTGTAGGATTGACTAGGACAGCAGCAGGCATGAAGACAATCACTCGAGCTCAAATACCTTAAAATGTGGATGTGGGTTTGGGAAAAGGATTAGGACATTATGGTAGCATTCCCAGGTATCTTAGGTTGCTTGGGCTGCCATAATAAAGTGCCACAGGTTAAATAGCTTAACAACAGAATTTTGTTTGATCAAAGTTTTGTACATGGAAAAGTCCAAAATCAAAGTTCTGGGAAGAATGTCATGTGGTTGTCTTGTAGAAGAAGTTCTCTTGGTGTCATTTTCATGGATAATAATCCTGTCACAATAGGGCTCCAACTTTATGATCTCATTTAACCTTAATTACTTCTTCATAGAAAATATCAAACTGGGCACTGTTGGTTCATAGTACCACTCTAGCTACTCAGGATGATGAGATCTGAGAATGGAAGTTAAAAGCCGGACTGTGGAACAAAATCTATGAGACTCATATCTCTAATTAACTAGCAAAGAGCCAATAGTGGAGCTGGGGCTCAAGTGCTAGAGCATCAACCAGCCTTGAATGAAAAAGCCAAATAGAGAATGAGGCCTGAGGTTAAGACCCAGTATAGGCATAAAACAAGTAAAATACTTGGTGCTAGTGGCTCATGTCTATAATCCTAGCTACTTAGATGGCTGAGATCTGAGCATTGTGGTTCAGAGTCAGCTCTGGCAGGAAAATCCATGAGACTCTTATCATCAAGAAACTACTCAGAAAAAGCCAAAAGTGGCCCTGTGGCTCAAGTAGTAGAGTGCTATCCTTGAGTACAAAGAGGCTCAAGGACAGTGTCCAAACCCTGAGTTTAAGCCCTAGGGCCAACAAAAATAAAATAAAATAAAATAAAAATTTAAGAGCTATTTTGGAAAATTAAGTCTAACTTGTGAATTTGAATTGTGTCTATATGTGGAGGGCGTGGAAGGAACACAGTTCATTCCATAGTCTCAGGTAATGCTGAAGAGAACTGACTGAAGACCCTCCTGAAGTTTAGCTGATTAAAAATCAAGATATTGGTCCAACATCATGGCTCAAATGGGGGAGAATAGATAACAATTCATGCAATAGAAACAGGGCTGCAATGGGATTCCAGATAATTATGAAACTGACCTTTAGATTCAAATAGATTATTAAACCCCAAATAGATTCTCAGCCACAATCCCTTTTTAATCACGATTATATAGTACATAAAGAGAATAGAGATACAATTGTCTCAGTGTCACAAAAACATTTAGATGAGAAAGAATCTATGTAATTCTAGCTTTCTGTTCTCATTGCTCAATGTTACTGTCCAACGGCTAGCATATTTTGAGATTTAGAAAATGTTCTAGAAATTCAATGGGACCATGAAAACAGGAAAAGTTAGCAAGTCCAAGTGAAAATATTTAAAAGTTCATAAAGGCATCACCAAAGATGAAAACCAATCCTAATTCTTTCTGCCAACCAGCATAATTTGCCCAAAGTTATTGCAAAGCATTTGACCTATAAGACTCTGCTCAGGTCATTATTCATACTCTGTGTTGAGACTCCAAATCTCTCCTTTAAAACACTTCTGTTTTTCTCTTGGCTTCTACAGTGTTCTCCTCTTTTTTACTCCTCTCCCTCTTTTCAAATCAGCACTCTTTCTAGATCATTTCCTGCACTCTGAGGCTTTAAATACCAGTAACACATTTGTTTCTCACGCTGACATCCTTTCCCACGAGGCCCAGTGTTCCACACCCTGTTTTGCCCTCAATACTCTGTCTAGCTTTCAAACAGGCATCCAAATTTAGCAAGTTCCAAACTTTATTCTTGAATCCAACATAAGCCACTGGTAGTTGAACCTCAAACCCACAGAGTCACATTGGGTTTCTTTCTACAAGCAAATTCCTCAAACAAGCTCACATTGGCTGTGCTGGACTTTGGTAGGGTCTGCTGGCCGGTCCAGCGTTGTTCACACAAACTACAGGGCTCCAAAGTTTCCTGGATAATAAAGGTGAGGAAAGAAGTGTGGGGGAACTGTAACCCCTCTGTACTTCACTTTGACAATAAAAGGAAAAAAATGGGGGAAAAAAGAGGTGTGGTGGGAGGTGATGATATCTTGTCGGGCTCCTGGTGATCCTGGAAAGACTCCTGTCTAAGAGAGAAGTACCCCATCCTTGCCTGAGGTGCTTCCAGCTGTTCCAGTGTCCGGCATCTCCACACAGTGTCCTTGCTAGACAGGGTGTAGGAAGACACTGAATGGAAGACCTGAATAGATCTCTGCATCAGCCCACACAATGGCTTTGCCAGTAGTGACCTCTGTGTGATCATACATTCTTCTTTTTTTTGTGCCATGAATGTGTAGTCAACATTTCCATTGAACTAAACATTTGAAATTTGATACACCACCACAGAAATGAGCCATCTGGCAGTGGTTTTATCCCCTAGATATATCTGAGATTGTAGGACACCACCTTTATGCAGATATCTGAGTAGACATTTTTTTGTCAACAGAGAACATAAACCTCACAGAAAGCATAATCAAAAGTTACTCTAAACAAATGATCTTAGGATCCTTCCCATTATGGTGGCCCATGGCTCCATTCCCCCATGTGGATGCTCTGTTCATCCTGAGGTCCACGTGAGGATTCTATGAGAACTGTAAGAGTGCCTCAGTTCAGGAGGAATCTAGGATTACATCTTGTTGCAACCCGTGGCGACTGGGGGCAAAACAATAATTGACACCAGACGGTACAATTGAGGTTTGGTGCACCAGGGGCCTGAAGCCTTCTGCCAGCTTCAGGTGCCCCAGTTCTATTTTACAAGTTTTTATTATTGAGTAGGGTACAGGGGCGTACATGCAGAAAGTGAGGTCACAATTTCCTTGAAGTCACAAACACTAATCATGTAGTATATTCTTACTCAAGTGATAAATATTTTCTTTATCTTAAGAAGCAGGTATAAATGCAATACCCATTAATATCCCAACACCATTTTTTAATGAAATAGAGGAAGCAATCCAGAAATTCATTTGGAACAATAAAAGACCCAGAATAGCAAAAACAATCCTAAGCAGAAAGAACAGAATTACAATACCCAACTTCAAGCTGTATTATAAAGCTATAGTAATAAAAACAGCTTGGTACTGGCACCAGAACAGGCTTGAAGACCAATGGAACAGAATTGAAGACCCAGAAATGAACCCACAGAACTACACCTACTTAATCTTTGATAAAGGAGCTAAAAAGTAGTCTGGAAGAAAGATAGCCTCTTTAACAAATGGTGCTGGCAAAACTGGTTCAACACATGCAACAAACTAAAACTAGATCCTTATATATCACCCTGCACCAAAATCAATTCCAAATGGATCAAAGACCTCAAAATCAAAACAGACACCCTAAAAACACTAAAGGAAGGAGTAGGAGTAACACTTGGGCTCCTTGGCACAGGATGGAACATCCTTAACAAAGACCCAGAAAGGCTACAAATCAAAGAAAGGTTGGACAAATGGGACTGCATCAAACTGCAGAGCTTCTGCAGGGCAAAGAAAATAGCCTGAAAGATAAACAGAAAGCCCACAGATTGGGAGAAGATCTTTACCGGCCATACAACGGACAAAGGCCTCATATCTAAAATATATGCAGAACTAAAAAAATTACCTTCTTCCAAAACAAAACCGCAAAGAACCAATAGCCCCCTCATCAAGTGGGCTAAAGACTTAAAAAGAGACTTCTCTGATGAGGAAATGAGAACGGCCAAGAGACATATGAAAAAGTGCTCTACATCACTGGCCATAAAAGAAATGCAAATCAAAACAACATTGAGATTCCATCTCACCCCAGTAAGAATGTCATATATCAAGAAAACTAACAATAACAATTGTTGGAGGGGATGTGGCCAAAAGGGAACCCTACTTCATTGTTGGTGGGAATGTAAACTGGTTCAGCCACTCTGGCAAGCAGTATGGAGATTCCTCAGAAGGCTAAATATAGAACTCCCCTATGACCCAGCAGCCCCACTTTTGGGTATCTATCCAAAAGACCACAAACAAAATCACACTAAAGCCACAGCACAACAATGTTCATCACAGCACAATTTGTCATAGCTAGAATCTGGAACCAACCCAGATGCCTCTCAGTAGACAAATGGATTAGGAAAATGTGGTACATATACACAATGGAATTTTATGCCTCTATCAGAAAGAATGACATTGCCCCATTTGTAAGGAAATGGAAGGACTTGGAAAAAATTATATTAAGTGAAGTGAGCCAGACCCAAAGAAACATGGACTCTATGGTCTCCCTCATAGGGAATAATCAGCACAGGTTTAGGCAAGTCACAGCAGAGGATCACAAGAGCCCAATAGCTATACCCTTAGGAACACATAAGATGATGCTAAGTGAAATGAACTCCATGTTATGGAAACGATTGTTCTATCACTGTTGTAATTACTTTCAACATGCCATGTGTAACTGTAGCTTCTATTATTGATGATCTTCTTGTATCCCCTTCCTGTGGTTGTACCTATACTATCTCTGTATCTTATCTGAGTATATTGGAAACTGTGTATACTGGTATTAGAACTAGGAAATTGAAAGGGAATACCAAAATTGAGAGACACAGGGTAAAAAAAGACAAACAACTACAAAAGCAATACTTGCAAAACTGTTTGGTGTAAATGAACTGAACAATTCATGGGAGGGAAAGGGAAAGGGGGAGGGGGGAGGGGGGAATGAGGGACGAGGTAACAAACAGTATAAGAAATGTATCCAATGCCTAACGTATGAAACTGTAACCTCTCTGTACATCAGTTTGATAATAAAAATTAAAAAAAGAAGCAGGTGTAAGCAGTAAATGATGTATGGTTAGCAAAGGTTTTTGTCTATCCCCAAGTTCCCAGAAATCTTGGTGTGGAATTGGCCTACACCCAGGAGAGGACTCTGAATTGCTTTCAAGCCAGGAAACTCTCAGCATTCTGAGAGTTCTGAGAGGAGGCATTCCATCCTCCCAATCCTTCAGGGTCTCACAACTCGGCCTCAGGGGGCTCTCATAACATCTACTCACAGGATTATTTTATTTATACCTATTTCTATGAAGATGTTCTTCCTTGGGCCTTGGGTACATGGATATAATAGCTGAACTTTCAAGCTATGCTCATCTTCATGTGCTGTCATTCTTTTTACAACCAGCCAGTAATACACCATCTGCCTCCACCACAGTATGCCAAAGTGATCGAAGTATTCAAGAAGAATGGACATGACCACAGAATAGAGGTTGGACCTGTGAAGGGCATGCACTGTGCAACAGTGATCCACTTGGTGACATGGCTGAGGGTGCAGAAGCAAACTACAGCTAGGATGTCATCTTGCCTTTTAGGTAGATGACCATTTAAGAAACACTAGCTTTTAATTTTGTGCTTTGGCTTTTTACATCAGAGGTCTGATGAAAATGAGAATGGGTTTCAGGTGGAGCCAGAACTCCAGGTGTCATTTGCCCCCCAGGTCCAGAGGTCTCAGCAGGAAGGCAGAGGCTCCACCATATCATTTTGACAAATGGTGGCAGCAGGACTCCTCCTTCTCCAGTGTTTCTTGTATTGTGGATGCTCAGTAAGGAGAAATAACTAGGGAATGACACCATGACTCAGCCATACCATGCTTGGGAATCTACCCAGAACATCCCAAGCCAGGATACTGTCAAGACACTTACACATTCATGTTCATTGCTGCACTATTTGCCATAGCCAAGTTAAGAAAACAACCCAGACACCCTACAATACATGAGTGGATAAAAAAATGTGGTACAATGGAATTTTACACAGCCATCAGAAAGAATACTATTATGTCATTTCCAGGGAAACACATGGCCCTAGAACAAATCAGGTTAAGTGAGGTTAGCCAAATTCAGACAGACAAATGGTGAATGTTTTCTCTCATATACAGAAGTCAGATCTCAAACAACACGAACATGACAAATTATACAGATCTCTAGGCATTTACACACAGTGAGACCAAAGAAGGAACACAAAGACATGTGCAGTTCATCATATAAAATAATACTGACCAAAATGAACTCCAGGAAATGGAAACAAGTTATTTTTTATCTTCTGTTGTTTTTATTTTTTTGTCTTGTTTGTTCATTTATCCATCTTTGGGATAAGCAGGAGCACAGAAATGGAGGGGAAAAGGGTGAACAAAAGCAGCAACTAGACACTATGTTGAAAATACACTATACAACTTGTAGGTGGGGACAGGCGGGAAAACCTGGGAGAGAGTGAAGGAAGAGGTGACATTGTCTAAAACGAAATGTAACTATAATCCCTCCATACATCACCTTTATAAAAAATAAAAAAATACCTCTCTCTGATAAATGTTATTCGTTCTAATCACACTAGTCAACACAACAGTTGGCTCTGAGGGTGTTTTGAGAATTGTATTTTTTGGTGAGTGCCACTGTGTGGACATTAGTCTTCTTCCACAAACCAAGATGGGGGCGACATCATTCAATGAGTGATGAAAGCACTACCAAGCTGGCTGTTGAGCAGAATGTCACGATGAAGAGTGTGACTGTATTAATACTATGATCACTTGGATGGGAATAATAGTAGAATTTACTCAGCTTCTAAATCTCCGTGAAGGATGAGAGGATGATTTGAATATAAAGTACCCAGATGTGTTCCTGGCCTCTAGGTGATGTGTGATTCACAGATGTTCAAAGGTACCGCCATGATTCTCAGCATTCTAACCCTGGTGTAGTTAAGTAACATTAATGAGAACAGGAATGAAGGAGGAACCCCAACATTTGGTTGTTAAAGGAATGTCAGAGATCTACACAAAGATGTAGAAAGAGAAGCTGATGACCCACACCTCCTGCCAGGCCTGGGAGCAGGAGGGCGAGGCTGCTGTTGAAGTTTCCTTCTTGTTCTGTCACACATCCTCTGCTGCCTGGGAAACCTAGGAGTGCTGCTGACGCTGGAAAGTCCCTTCATTTTGCACACTGCACTCCTGAGACCCAGCTGTGCTTGGACTTAGGATTGGGAGCAGGCCAGGTGACCCCCTAGCTCAAAGTTGATAGGGCAGAATGTGTCTCTAAAGAAATATTACTGCAAATGGCGAGAGGCTGAGGAAGATGGACATGATAGGATTCTGGAATTCTTTGAGTCTGGAGAACACATGGCCATCTCCCAGACCTCACAGAAATCCCCTGTGTTAGGCAAATGAGTTGCAAAGTCACAAAATCTTTGGGAACCCGCTGCCTGAGTGCAAGTAACCTGCACACAGGTCTTCTATTCTGTGCCACTTCTCCCTTGTTTCCCTTTCCCATGTCAGGGGTCCTCTTTGGGCGCTGCAGCTCTACTGGCCCATCGATAACCCCCTTCACTGGGCACTGTGGCCATTTCAAGCAAGTGCCCTGGAAAGGCCGCTGGCAGTATGATGCTTTATCCCTCGAGGTGGGGCCCATCTGGAGGACATTGCTCCATTGGGGCTGTGGTCTTGTATGGGGGATCCGTGGTTCCAGGTATGAAAGTTGTGCCTGCTGCACAGCTCAGGGCATCTGCTGCCTGTCACACACTACTCCTCCATTCTGCCACCTGTCACATATTTCTCCTCCATTCTGCATCCTATCACTTGCTATTCCTCCATTCTGCCTCCTGTCACATGCTACTCTTCCATTCTGGGTTGCCACTAGTGTCTACTCCATGTGTTAGAGAGCAATAAGGAAAGCCATAAATTTGTTTTCATTTCTTTATTGTTAAAGTGATGTACAGAGGGGTTACAGTTTCATATGTAAGGCAGTGAATACATTTCTTATCCAACTTGTTACCTCCTCCCTCATTTTTTCCCCAAGCCATAGTATTTTACTTCATACTTACCCCTTCCTCTCTTTGGCATTAAGATGGATGTTTTGGGGAGAGGACACAGGCGATTGTCCTTAATAGTCTAGGAACCCCCTGCTAGATGAGGGTTGTTTTTTTTTTTTTTGCTTCCTTCTCCTGATTAAACTTATTTAACAAGGTTAATTGATAATTTTAACCTTATTTTGTGTTAAGAACCTTGTAGGTCCCTCAGAACCATAGACTTCTGCTGGATCCAACCTAACCTGCTCATAAAATATTCCAACATGGTTATAGGCTGAGTGGGAGAGATAACCAAGAAATCAGTGACTCTAATGGCAAAGATTTCTCTTACCTGTAACCATCAGGTAAGAACAGACTCAGTTGCAGGGGTATCTGCTGAACATGTTACATGGCCATATTCAGAGTTCTCATGAAATGGTATCTTTTATGAATTGCTCCATATCAATGCACAGTG
The DNA here is from genome assembly GCF_023159225.1 of Perognathus longimembris pacificus. NCBI lineage: Eukaryota > Metazoa > Chordata > Mammalia > Rodentia > Heteromyidae > Perognathus > Perognathus longimembris. The sequence continues at coordinate 66,340,449 of NC_063162.1, read as the reverse complement.
GTCTTACCTATGTATTTTTTTAACAGCTTAATTTTTTTAATGCTCAATTTTGTTGTTGTTGTTATTGTTTTGCACCAATCCTGGGGCTTGGAACTTAAGGACTGGGCACTGCCCTTCAGTTTTGTCTTTCAAGGCTGGTGCTCTATCATTCGAGCCATAGCTCCACTTCTAGCTTTTTGGTGGTTAATTGGAGATAAGAGTAACAATATTCAACAAGAAAATGTACTCACTACCTTACGTATCTAACTGTAACCCCTCTGTACATCACCTTGACAATAAAGTTAAATTTAAAAGAAAGAAGTCACAGACTTTCCTGCCAATGCAGGCTTCTAACTATGATCCGAAGATCTCAGCCTCCTGAGTAGTTGGCATTGTAGGCATTAGCTACTGGCACTTTGCTTAAGTTATATTTTAGCTTTGGAATAAAAAATGACACTGGAGCCAGGCATTGGTGGCTCATGCCCATAATCCCAACTACTCAAGAGGCTGAGATCTGAGGATCACAGTTTAAAGCCAACCTGGGACAGAAAAGTTCAGGAGGCTCTTATCTCAAATAGTCTACTCAAGAAAGGTTGGAAGTAGTGTTGTGGCTCAAGTGGTAGAGTGCTAGCTTTGAGCAAAGATCTCAGGAACAGTGCCCAAGCTCTGAGTTTAAGGCCCAGGACAAACAAAGACAAACAAACAAAAAAAACCCTAAACCCTAGAATCAGGAAACAAACAAACAAAAAATGGATGTCAGTGATACTTAAAAAATGACACTGAAGCAGATAAACTTGTGTATTTTTTTTCAGCGTGAAACATTTTTAAATTTAATTTATTTATTAATGGAACACAGATTTTTTTTTGACAAGGTGTTGTGCAGTTACATAGTAGGGCAGTGTGTACATTTGTATTTTTATTCTTACATTTTGAAGGCATATCTTCAGAATAAATTCTTAGAAAGGAGACTGCAAGGATGCAATGTAAGGAGGTTTGTAGTAGGCATTTTCCGATTTTTCTTCCAAGGGTTATGCCAACTTGAATACAAGAATTAGTTGGCTCTGTCTGTAGCCTCACTGACATGGGGCACGTTCATCACAATTTCTCCTGTGACCTCTCTCACTGGGGCAGATCAGAAAGTTGTGTGCTTGTGCTGGTCCTGGGGTTTGGACTCAGGGCCTGGGCACTGTCCCCGAGCATTTTTGCTCACAGCTAGTGCTCTACCACTTGAGCCACTTTTCTACTTCCAGCTTTTTTAATTTTTGTGTTTTTAGCCTAATTGTGAGTAAGAGTCCTGGGGACTTTCCTGCCCAGGCTGGATTTGAACCACGATTCTCAGATCTCAGCCTTCTGAGTAGCTAGGATTACAAGCTTGAGCTACCAGTACCCAGTTCTAGATGAGAAGTTTATCTCCATGGGTTTTCATGTGAATTACCTGATCCTGCATGTAGACATAACCTCCTATGTTGAAGCTTCACTTGTGTGTGCCACGGTGAATTGTCTGCTCATGCCTTCCCCACCCCCAATCAATTTCAAAGCCCATCTTACAGAGCAGGGATGGGAGCTTTTTACTGGGGATTGTGCGACAAATGCTTTCTCCAAAGCTGCAACTTTCCTTCCTCGCCATGCCCTTCTCTTGTTTAGCTTCCAGTGCTCTGCCTGCTTCACAGAGGGACAGGCCACCCCTCGCTGCCTGGCCTGGGACTGCCAGTTTAGAAGGACTGGTAGAGCGTCCATGAAATCCTGTGGGACCAGAGACTTTTCAGTTCTAGTTCCTAAGCATCTTGCTCAGTTTCTTCTATGGAAACCATCCCATGAAGTGTTCATAATGTAATCAAATCACACTGATAACTGAGAGTTCTCCAGAAAATTTTCCATTTCATTTGGATCTTCAAATAGTCCCTTTAGACTTCTAGTTGGCTTTTGAAAAAACAAAAGCAAATTTTATATGGTTATTTTTCTTCTCTTATTTAAGTTCACAATCTCTTTCCCCTTTTACTTAATTAAGTTAGCTAGTTTGTGTTAATTTTTTAAAATTATACTTTTGTTAAATGATTTTGTTTTAAGTATTCTTTCTAATTAATTTCTGTCCCTCACCCCAGTTTTTTTTTTTTTTAGCATTTTGAGCTTTCTTTTACATCATCCTTATTTTTTTTTCTGTTTTTTTGAGGTGGGGCTTTATTGATAATTCATATATAAGAGAGAAATATTAAAAGCACATTCTGTGATTAGAAAATGATAGACTAGAATTTACCAACAAAGCAAAGCAAATCAAAAGGAAACTAAGTGATGGAATTAGAATTTATTAAAATATAAACAAATAAAATCTTTCTATTTGAAAGAAAATTCAGACATTCCAAAACAGGTGAATGAGAAATACAAAATGTTAGCAAGTAAGGGAAATATTTATTCTCTTACCCATAATATACTATATTTATGAAACAATATTTAATGAAGATAGTACATAGCACATCATATATATATAATAAAATCAGATAATCATATTTTACTATTATTTGCTAAAATTTTATGCCCATCCTTTCACTCAAGTTGTTTGTTACAAAGTTTCCTAATTTTCATTTAGTAGACAGACTTTATTTATTTGTTTATTTTTTGTTAAATCCTAGTTTTATCACTTAGTGGTCATAACATGCATTGCACAATTTCTCTTAAGTGAAAGTTTTTGATGTTTCTTTGCCTTCTACTAGACGCTCAATTTTCTGAAGAGATACTTGGGAAGTGTGTCTGCTCTGTTACTAGGTTGTGGAATTTTCTATACATTCATGAATGCATTATTATTTTGTTAGATTTTTCCTTTAACCCTCTTGATTTTACTTTTCTAAATCCTCAATTTTAGTATATTTCTTTCCATGCCATCTTATACCTTGTATAATATTTTCTTCACAAAAGTGTTGGCTGATGTACCTTAATTGTGCTATTCACAATAGCCAAGATGAAGAAACAACCCTACAGTCAAACAATGTATCAAGAAAATATGTCATATGTATGTATATATGAAAACGTGGGATTATATTATTCAGCAAAAAAAAGAGAACTGGATGCAATTATTGTATTTTCTGGGAAATAGATGAATTTAGAAGTCATTATATTAAGGAAAGTAGGTCAGGTTCAGAAAAACAAAGGTCGCCAGGCACCCATGGCTCACGTCTGTCATCCTAGCTACTCAAGAGGCTGAGATCCGAGGCTCTCCTTTCCAAGCCAGTCCAGGCAGAAAATGCCAAGAGACTACCTTCCATCAACCTGTGAAAGAAAAGCTGGACTTGAGATGTAATTGCAGTGCTAGAGCTCCAGCCACAAACATAACACACAGACAGTATTTCACTGAAATATCTGCTGTGCAACTATTCATCAATGGTTTATCTCATAAGGAGTGTGGCTTATGCAGAAGCCTTTCATTTAGTACTTTGGATCTTGAAACCTGCCTGATAGAATTGTTGCTCTGCTACTTCTTCTCTTTTCTTGGTAAAATTTGTTCAACCCCATCCCCCACTCCACCCACCTTAAATTTTATTTTAGTTTTTGTCTCTTTTTATTAGACATGTTTTGTTTAATAAACTGACTTGTACATATTTTTATTTTAAAAGGTAAAGTTATGTTTGTTTTACTGTAACTTATGTAAGGTTTTAAACTTATTTTCTGAGTGAAGGCAATATTTTATACTCTGAATGTGTGTCTGAATAGATATTATTGTGGGTAGAATATTGTTGCCAAGCCTCTTTCAAAGGAGTTCCCCAAGATTTCCAACTTCTGAAGTAGAGATGTCCCTTGGGTTAGGCAGACCTTTGAATAAGTTTCCCATTTCCATGATTATGGTATGTTACAAGGCAAAGGTACTGTATGGATACAATTAAGGCCTCCATTTGTTGACTTGAAGTGGATTAAAAGGAAGCTCTCCCTAGGAGGCTGGGGCTAAGGAAGTAAGCCCCTACAGAGACAAGTTTAGGAGAGGCTGGTCATGCCTTGCAAGGTGACAAAGAACCATGTTGTGAATCTTCCATAAGACAGTGGACTCTAGGAGCTGAGAGTAATACCTGGAAAAGAACCAGCAGGAAAGAGATGTCTCAGTCCTATAGCCATAATGGCCATCAGCTCTGCCCACAGCTCTGTCCAGCATCTCCATTTCATCATGACTTCTCCCGAGCAGAGCCCAGTTGACAAGCTCTCAGCCCATGAGCTGATTTTCAGTGTAGTTCAAGTGGCTGATCAGCCAAATGCAGGGCAAGCTCCCAGCAGCTGTAGGCCACAGGATGTTCGGACTCTACCAACCGTCTGTACACCCCAGCTGTGGGCCATAAGGTCCCCTGACCAGATGGCCCCACGGATGCCTACCCTCGGGGTCTGCAACACCCCATCCCTGGATCCAGGGCAATGGGATGATGTTTGTGTAGAGGCAACCCCAAGGTGTTTGGAGTGACTTGGACATGTTAAGGAGCCAACTTCAAGGTGTCAGGAGTGGCTTGGATATACCAGTGACCAAACATAAAGGGATTTAATGTGCTTATAAGCCAGCCTTAAGGGGGCCAGACAGTGCACTTGCTCCCTGGGAGCTCAATGGCTGGTGGCCTGGAAAGACCCTGACTGCTGGCCATAAAATCTCAAGCTGAGAACGCTCAAGTTAGACCATGATTCCTTGTGGAGCTACAACACTGCCCTCCAGCGTCTCCAACTGAAGCCTCGAGGGGCCTTTTCCTGCCATCTTTGTCTCCTGCCAGTACTGTGCTCCCTTTGGGGAGTGTGGGTGAACTGACTGGCTCCATGCTTCCAGGTTCTAGCCTCATTGCTGTTAATTGCATGATGCCAGCTACCTGTGTGTGTGGTTACTACTTGTTGAAATATTTTGACTTGTTATATTATTTTTTTCTTTTTAAAAATAGCTTTATTTTCCCTTGTACTTGGATGGAGTTCAGGACCCCATACTTGTTAGCTATAACTTTACAGTTATAATTCACATCACATTTGCTCTTAAAAATCCCTTAAAAAGTGGATAGTCTAGTGAGTCTTCTTCCTCCCCCAAAATGTCTTTATTGAGATTAAGTAACTGCATAAATTTCACAGTACTGTGGTATAGTTATACTTAGCTAAAGTCATAAACACATTTCAACATTCACAATGATAAGCATCATCATTCTAATCTACAAAGCTTATGGATAAAGAAAAATACAAAAATCTTGTTTTGCATAAGAAAAAAGTTTGACTCTACAATCACTGACTTCCAAATTGGGTAATACAGACATTCCTTTCCTTTTGCTTAATATCTGTTCCCTCTTTCTGTCTCATTCCCATCACCACTCTTGAGTTGCTTAGTTCACTTTCATCAATGTTCGTTGCAGCTGGGCCCCTTTGCTGTTCTTTTTCACCCATTTTCTACTCATTCTGTCCCCTCCTCCCAAATTCCCTCAGATATGCATGTGTATGTACCATATATGAGGTAACAAATATAGAGTCATCTAAAAAAGATAAGACAAATTAAGAAAGAAGAGGTCCTTTGTTTCCTTGTCTTTGGTGTTCTTTTCAGTCTGTATATTATTTTATGTATATCTGAAGAGGTGCTTGGGTATTACAGTTTGTTGCTTTTCTCCTCTTTTGGCCTCACTGTATGTGGGTATCTTAATTCCTGGTTACTTTGTCACATCTCATTGCTTTTTAAATCTGCACCTCAGGGAGACCATGTGCCATTTGTCTCTCTGATCTTGGCTTATCTGGCTCAACATGATTTGTTTTAGTTCTATCCATTTACCTGCAAAAGCCATCATTTTTTCTGAATTGTTATATTATTGAAAGGCATCTTATGTTTATGTCTTTATTGCACACCTTTGCCACCGCCATCATCTCACAGCCAGACCAATAAAGTGAGACACTAGCTGTGCCGTGGCAGGACTTTGTGGGGTGACAAATGGGTGCTGTGTAGCTTTGGGTGATTTTCCATGGCCAGTTGACAATGGACACATGGTTTGATGTAGAAGTGCAGTAGTAAATATATGTGGGTAGTTCTGACAGGAAACAGTCTGGAGGGTTTGGAGGAGCTGTGAGTAGCTGGGCAGAGGAAATCTTCCTTCCAGTGGGAAGATCGGGAGGGAAGCTGGACCATGAAGACACTGGCTGTGGTGGCCCAAGGCGGATGGGGACATATGTCCTTGGAAACTGGAGGATCAGCATCCTTGTACAGCAGCAAATTTGAAGTTGTGTGGAAAATGGGAGATCTAAGAAAGACATTTCGTCTATATCTAAGGAGATTTCTAAGCAAGGTGTTGGAGGAGTGGCCTGTTTTCTTGTTAGTGCTTATGGTAAGAATGCAGGGCTGAGGAGGGAGATGACCTGAGGGGTGAAGCTGTTAAACTTAAGCCAACACCAGAGGAATCTAACTCTTATCCTTTCCAGATGGCCAAAGATCCTAAAAATAAGAAATAGCTGTTGAGAGCTTTCAACAAGAAAAGGCTTAGTAGGTATGAGTGTATATAGCCTTTTGCTAAAACTGTAGAATCATCAAAAGCTTAGCCTATTCTCTCACACAAAGGACTCTTTCAAGAGATTAAGGGCGTGATCCTCTCAGGAAGTTTAAGGACCTTGTCTCTCAATGACCTCAGCAGGCGCCGAAGATTGAGTCATGATTATCTTGAAAAGAATTGTGGCTGTGGCTTTTGTTTAATGGAGTGTAATCCATGGAAAAGCCACAAAGTTTTTAAGAAAATTGTTTCTTTGGAGACACATCCAACTTGGACTACGTAGGACACAGACAGAGGACAAAGGGAAGGAGGCTGTTGGACTTCTGAAATTCTACTATGAGGAGAAAGGGTAATGGAACTCTTTAGCAGAAAGCATGTGTTCCCTCATGAGAATGGAAGGATGACTTAGACCCCAAGGCCAAGTGCTCTGGACCCAGAGATGGGAGCAGGAAGACATCCCCAGAACCTGACACTATGTCAACATCTCCCATTTCCCTATAAACCAGGGACCCTTTTTTATGATCCCTTCCATTTGACCACAGTGTGTTAGCATTTATCTTATGCCATAGTGTATTGGAAGTACGGAAGGCCTATGATCCACCTCTAATGTCATATATTCACAGATAGAAAGAACTTACTTTCTAGGAGCTGAACTCCATGGATTATAGCCAGAAGCCTCCTCAGATCTGACTTAGATGCTTTAGAGGAAGAGATGCTGGACTTGGAGCCGAGGGGATAAGGTCTAGATGAGATTTGGGTTTTCTAATGTTTGTAATAGTTTGCTATGCACAGAAGAAAATGAAAACAAATATAGACAGATATTTTGTATTCTCTCTGCTTGTTTCAGGGGAGAACTCATCTCACTTGGTGTTAGCATATATTAGACTTTGCTAGAAACCGCACAGACATCCAGGTACAAAAGAACAAAGGAAAGGTTTATTGCCAGCAAAGGGACTGGCAAGATCCCCTTCTCACTTGGGAGAAGTGAGAAGAAGTGCCATCTATTGTCTGGGGTGACTTATATAACCCAGGAGGCCTTGGAGGTGGGGACCTCGGTGTGGACATGTGGACCAGTGGCTTCACCATATCGGGCTATGGTTTATGGCTGCTGTCAAATGGTAGATAAGGGGTCCTGCAGCTGCCCAGGCCTAAAGGTCACTCTAAGGGGATCTTGTTGCATTATATGGTTATAATTGCCCCAAAGGAGTGCCATCTCAAGGTAAAGGGGGTGGAGGCTGATTATCTACTGCGCTCACTAGATGGGCCTAGTATTGCCTCAGAAAGGAGCATGCTAAGCTATGGGAGAGGAGGCTGTTGGGCTTACACTTGGAATAGTGTATATCTTGTTATTAGAAATCTAGTATAGCTACTACAAGCATATCATTAAGCCCAGTAAAATAAAGGAGCTATTCCAAATTTTCTTTGTTTTGATGGTGAGGATGGTTATGACTTCATTCTCTTATTTGGGAGTCTTGTTTTACCTTAAAGAACTGCAATTTGTCTTTACTCTTTACTACTTAATAAACATGTCTTCCTTCCTTTAGGAAGAAAATAATATTAATAGTAATAGTGACAACAATGCCATCTAATCTTTGATGAATAAGTAGTATACTTTTACACAAGTGATTTTACTTATTTGGTGCTGCAATATTTTTAGGTAAAGATTTCAATTCTCTTTTGAGGTTTATTTCATTTCGATGAATGCTGGAAAGTATCATTTCCTATGTCATAAATGAAAATGAATTTTTTCTGGAAGTTCAGTGACATTGTGTGAGAAGTTCTTCACTGCTTCCTCCTCTTCATGGTTGTCCTGCTGGGACTGACATAGATCGAGACTCTGAGGACCAGCCACTGATCCCATGACCAGTGACCCCATGCTCCCCACAGCCATGGAGAATGAAAGCTGCCATCATTCTTTTCTTCTTTTTGTTACCCTAATGGTTTACAGCACTGCTAGGAATGGGATCTATGATTCCAGCAGAGATTCCAGGTACTTCCAAGTATATTTGCAATCAGCACAACAATCACATTTGTAAATATCATTACCATTATTCGCTGGCACCTGAGGCTCACAGGACACAGTCCTTGCTATAGGTGGCTTGAAAACATGATTCTTCCCTTCTACCATGGTTATAACTATAATTGCACATTAGAGGTGGGTTATATAAATGATTGTCTCAAGCTGTTTTGTATAAAATTGGAGACATTAATGATCCCTGACAGCACCTAGTTTCTTGTCTTAAGACTTACAAATACTCTACTGAGTGGACTGTGGATATGGTAAGTAATTTATCTGCTTAAGGGGACTCTTAGGTCCCATTAAAACCAAATTATGTTTAATTTTGGATTAGAAAACTGTTTGATTAGGCAGAATCTAACATTTCCTCTTCCTTGGTACATTCCACTCCTGGATTGTTCTTACCAAAGACTTTAAAAACAGCTCCCCAAACAGTTCATTAGTCTGGGTCAAACCCTGCCCACGGCCCCCACCTGAGACCTGCCTCTTATTTCCCCAAAATACCAGGCCGATTCTGAAATAAAAGATGTTTTTGCCATTGCCCGACTCCTCAAAATGACCTGAGAAAGACCAAATTATATGTTCAAAATGATGAGTTTCCCCCTCCGCCACTTGAGATCAGTAGGACCTGGCTATGTTTTGTTCTTTCTTTCAATGAAAGCATTACTTTCTTGTCTTTTAGGAAAACATTCCCATGTTGCCACTTCAGAAAGTTAAACAGAAAAACATGGACGCTGAGAGATGTTGATTTTAATGCTGGGCCTGAGACCCAGCGTTGTTGTGACTTTTGACTCTTTTCCAAGCTAAGCTCCACAGCCCTCGTACACCCCGAGTGTGAGCCCTGGCTCATGGCTCATGGCTGTTAGTTATGCTCTGGGCATCTGGTTTCTTCCTGTGAAGAGCTCAGCTCACCCTCAACAGACTCCAAAATGCACAACCTAATTTCTGTGTGGTACTGAAGTGATATTTTCATCCCAAATGAACCGTTACAATGTTCAATGTTCAAAAAACGTACATTGATATTATTCGTTTTCCTTTTAAACTTTTGAAACATTTCATATTTTCACAAGAAAGACCTTGAAATTACCAACAACTTCCATAAATATAATTGAATGTAAAAATAGCTGGAAGAAACTAAGTTCAAGGCCTTTGTGATTTTTACTTTCCTCAAGAACTTACAAAATGTATAAATGATTTTTATAGAGAATCCTGCTTAAAATGTCAAATTCAGTTTAGTAAGCACGAGAACCTTGGAATTCATTGCAGGGATCTTTTTAAACTAATGTATTTTTTGCTATCTTTTTTTTTTTGCCATGAGTAAGTAATTGCACAAAGGTGTTTCAATTCAACACATTAGTTTGTGAGCACAAGGTATCTTGATCAATATCACCCCTTTCATATTCCCCCCCAATTCTCCATATCCTACCCATCCTTTCAAATGCCCTAGTTCTGTTTTTACATACATACAGTAAATATTATGATTGTATTGCTCGCTCATCCTTCCCCTTTTCATGTGTCTACCCCACGTCCCTTGACCCCTGTAACTCCTGACATCACAAGCTCCAGCTTCTTGGTGTTAACTTTGCCAGGCTCCTGCTTCTTGGTGTTAACTTTGCCAGACTGTAAGTCAGTTGTTCAGAGAGAGACATCCATGGAATCTCCCCTACATTTACCATACTTTAGTTACTATGTTGCAGTGGTGTCAGAGATTAAAAAATACCATAGGTTGCAAAACTCTAGAAGCACAGGCATGCATTACGGAGAGCTCTTCAAAACGCCTTGGTTACTCAGGGTGAAAGGACAAAGACACAAAAGTTGTTTTAGGAAAAAAAAACAAATATGGAAGGAGTTGGAATGAGAAGACTTAGAGATGAAAATACAGTGGCAAAGCGTTCTGAGGAAGGCTGTATTCAACAGATCACATTAATCTGGTGACTAATAGATGGGCCCCCTCCTGCTGATTTCTAAAGGAAATGAAACAGAACATGCATTCTGCCCTCCATGTTTAATTTCTTCAAGCCTTGTGAAAACATCCCTGTGGGCACACTGTTATTTCTCATCCATACACCCAAGGCAGGTTTGTGAGGATGGCTCTCATCCAAACCTCATCCTTTAGAAGTCATTTATAAAGGGATTTTATTATGTCCCTAAGGGATCATTGAGAATGGCCCTGAGATTTATGTAAGCTTAATAACCAAAAGTTTCCTCCTTGGTCATCCCAGACAAATTTTATTGAAGACTGTGGGGTTGCTACTTCTGAGATGCCACCTTTTACATATTCACAATCCTATTTCCAAAATCTATGTTGTAGGAAGATAATCAATGATATCTTCTCTTTCACACTAGATTAAAAACTTTTGTTTTGGTGATTCCTGTTAGAAAAACTTTTAATGGCATGTGCTGCAATTGAGAAGCTTGGAGGGGGAAGAGCAATCAGAGGAGGCAGACAAATGGGGAGAGGAAGGTGAGTGAATACAGTCATAATTTTTATGTGCATATGTGAAAATGGAGCCAGGTAACTGGCTCCAGGATGTGGGTGGGGTGGGAGAGGAGAGAGAATGATGGAAGGGGTGACATTGATGTGGATGCCTTGTACTCATAAATTGACTTGTTGAATTGAAAGTTCTCTATACACTACTTCAAGATAATTAAAAAAATAGAAGTAAGAAGTTTTCTGACAGTACAGACCCAGCAGTAAGCATGAGGATGTCGCTGTCTGGCCGCCCTCCTGGTGGAGCTGCCCAATGAAAACTGAGTGCTCATTCTATGGATCTGATACCATGAAAGTCTCAGAAGCAGTTTCACTTTGTTAATTAACAGGACAAGTGAACTGTGGTACCCACAGCATGTTGGTCCATGGCCCTCTGTGGGGACTGGATCCAGGACCATCCCAGGAAGACCATGTCCTTTATAGAAATCTCATCAGAATTTGCATACACACCGCTCCCAAATACTAACAAAATGTAAGTTTTGTGTAGTTAGCATATTTAATGCATCGGGAATAATGACAAGAAAGTCTGCTACTGTTCACTGCTGAGACACTAGTTAAAAAGTAAATGTTGCTGGGCTCTGGTGGCTCACACCTGTAATCCTAGCTACCCATATGAGTCAAGATCTGAGGATTACAGTTCAAAGCCAGCCCAGGCAGGAAAGTCCATGAGACTCTTATCTCAATTAGCCACCAGAAAACCAGAAGTAGTCCTGTAGCTCAAAGTGGCAGAGCATTAGCCTTGAGCAAAAAAAAAAAAAAAAAAAAGCTCAGGGATAGCACCTAGGTCCTGAGTTCAAGCATGACTGACATAAATAAATAAATAAATAAATAAGCTAGATACTGGTGGCTCACTCCTGTAATCATAGCTACTCAGGAGGCTGAGGTCTGAGGATTATGGTTTGAAGCCAGCCCAACAGTAAAGTCCCCATGTGGCTCTTATCTCCAATTAACCACTCAAAAACCAGAAGCGGAGCTGTGGCTCAAAGTGATAGAGCACTAACCTTGAGCAAAAGAGCTCAGGGACAGGACCTGGGTCCTGAGTTCAAGCCCCATGAATGACAACAAACAAACAAATAAATAAATAAAAGATTGAGGCTATGGATAGGGAATCCACAGCTATAAAGTTATAAAAGATTGGCATGAGTTTTCACTGGCTGAAATTTGGAGCTGGGTGTACCAAAGTGTGACACGTCCTATAGGAAACATGATGACAGGTGCGTGCAGAAGGAATTTTTTGTCACAATGCAACAATTCATTCCCAATATTAAATTGCTTTTTAAAGAAAGAGGACTATTGTATGGAATTGTACATCATAAGCTTGTGAGAAAACTATCGTCTTGGTAGAGCCTTCAAGATGTGTTCCTTGCAGAATTTCATAGCTCCTCCTACTTTGGCTTGTATCATATTAATTAAGCTTGCCTTTTATCTCTCTAAATTGCTCTTTGGGGTTATTTTCGTTAGTTGAGACTTGGGCAGCTGGTTGCTCTGGTAGGATGATGTTGGTTGCAAGAACTGAGATAGAAGATACCAACTACACATTCATTCTTATTCTTTGCATCCACTTGTCTGTCTTCTCTTCATTTGTCTATTTCCTCTTTCTACACATTCATGTGTTGCTGTTGTCCTCATTGCTGTGATCATTATAAATTCCCAAGAGAACAATGAAAAAGGGAGGGAGGGGGTGGTCAGCCATTGACATTTGGCCCTGTGTACTTGGGCAGACCAAAATGGTGGCAGGTGTGCATGACGGATTCTGGTCTTCTTACCAAACAATAAGCAGAGAAAGAAGAAAACGTGAGGAATCCTGAAGAACCTTCAAAGGCACTCTTCCTCCCAGTGATCTACTTCCTTCATCTACACCCCACTTCTTAAAGTTTTCAAAACTGCCTAAAACGGCATCATCAACTGGGAGTAAGCACCCACCACAGGAGCTTGTGGGGGCAAATCTCAAGTTCAGACTATAACAATCTTACACTTCAAATTCCAGGTAGCTTGAAGATGCATAAGTGGAGTTCATTTAGAGTGCTCAAAGTGCCAAAGATGTTCATCAGGGATTTGTCAGTGTAGAACGGGAATGGAATACAGCTGGCTTTTGCCTTGTATAAAAGATGAAGAAACAGGGAAGGTACTAGAGGTTTGTGCCTGTAGTTTGAGCAACTCAGGAAGCTGAGCTCTGAGGACCCCAGAAAGCTCTGCAGGATTCTTAACTCCAATGAATCACAAAAAAAAAAAAAAAAAAAAAATGGAAGTGTGGTTGTGGCTAAAATGGTAGAACACCAACCTTCAGTTAAAAAAACAAACAAAACAGGTGAGAGCACAAGGCCCCAGGTTCAAGGCCCAGTACTGGCACAAAAACAAACAACAAAAAGGAATGTAGAAGCTCATGTTCAAGACGGGCAGTAGAATCATGTGTTCCCAGTGAGCTGGGCAGCTCACACTGACAGGCATGTGGATTTGGAAATCAACGGCAGGCATGTGTTTGCATAAGGAGAAACTCTCAATCAAGTGTGGAGCCCTGAAATTATTTTAGTACAACATTTATAACACATGAAATAGATGGAAATATGCTTTCTGCCTAGGCAACTACACCACACACTCTTAGCTCACATATCTGAAATGTTCATGCTGGTAATCACTGCAAGGATCTTTATTGTAACATGTTATTTTTGAGGATGGCTTCTAAACAGAATTCAACTATTTTCCACTGAACAAAATACCTCCTTAAGATAGTTTTTATATTTAACCATGACTGGCTATTGAAATGATGTTTAGCCTAACTCTTCACACTTCTGTGACCAGAGGACAGACTTAATTAATCCTCACCCAAGTTCTTAATCTTTTGAATCCATTTCATGTAAATTTCATGCAGTGAATCATAGTGGTATTAGAAGGAAATGGTTGATTTCAAGTGGTTCACAGCCAGGTTCACCCAGGTTTGAATAGTCATAAATTGACAGGTTGAACTGCTACTTTAGATAGTTGCACAACTACTAAAGATAATAAAAAGTGCATTAAAAATTATGAAGACTAAAACAAAATCATTAAATCAAATTTTGCAACTGAAAGTATTTTTCTTGGTTCTTAAGTCATTTAAATTGTCACTGTGTTTTTCCTCATCAGTAAAATTGAGGTATTTTAACTCAGTTTTTTAAAAAAGTTAGTATCTACTTTCATAGAATATAAGGTACATATTTTATATTCAACTGTGAATTAAATACATTAATAGATTTATCCATAAGGACCAATTATGTGATAACCATAGTAACATAAAATACATAAAATCAAATATTTCATTTATCTTAGAATTTAGGATTAACATGATCTTTTAAAATGTTTGTTCAGCAATGTATTGTATTTAAAATATTTAAATTTGGGCTGGGACTGTGGCTTAGTGGTGAAGTGCTTGCCTAAAAACATGCATGAAGCTCTGGGTTCGATTCCTCAGTACCACACAAACAGAAAAGGCCAGAAGTGGTGCTGTGGCTCAAGTGGTAGAGTGCTAGCCTTGAGCAAAAGCAGCTTAGGGACAGGGCTCAGGCCTTGAGTTCAAGCCCCAGGACCGAAAAAAAACAAAAAACAAACCCTGAACTATTCTGGGCACTGATAGCTCACACCTGTAATACTAGCTGCTCAGGAGGCTGAAATTGAGAATAATGGTTTGAAGCCAACCGAGGCAGAAAAGTCCATGAGACTCTTTTTTTTTTTTTTTTAAATGTTTTCTATTGTTTATTGGTTATTGGAGTTTTGAACAATGTAATTTTGGGGTATGATGTAACTTTAGGATTTTTTGTATGTTCTTTTTGTTTTATTGTTAAAGTGAAGTGCAGAGGGGTTACTGTTTCATATGTAAGGCAGTGAGTACATTTCTTATCCATCTTGTTACCTCCTCCCTCATCCCCCCGCCTCCCCCATCTCCTTTTCCCTCTACCACACATGAGTTGCACAGTTGTTTGTACCAAATAGTTTTGTAAGTATTGCTTTTGGAATGGTTTGTCTTTTTAGCCTTTGTCTCTCGATTTTGGTATTCTCTTTCCCTTCCCTAGATAATACACTTATATACAGTATCCAAGATACTAAGATCAGATACAGTGATAGCAGGGGTATAATCATGGGAAGGGAATACAAGAGAGAAAAAAAAAAGAAAAAAAGGGTACTGTTTCACATGGCATGTTGAAAGTAATTACAACAATGATATTCCACTTGTTAAAATATGGAACCAACCCAAATGCCCCTCAGTAGATGAGTGGATCAGGAAAATGTGGTATATATACATGATGGAATTTTATGCCTCTGTCAGAAAGAACCACATTGCCCCATTAATAAAGAAATGGAAGGACTTGGAAAAAATCATACTAAGTGAAGCCAGCCAGACCCAAAGAAATGTGGATGCTATGGTTTCCCTCATAGGGAATAATTAGTACATGTTTAGGTTAGTCATAGCAGAAGATCACAATAGCCCACTAGTTATGCCCATATGAACACATAAGATGATGCTAAGTGAAATGAACTCCACATTATGGAAACAAGTGGTATATCATTGTTGTAATTATTTTCAACATGCCATGAAACTCTTATTTCCAATTAAACACCAAAAAACCCAGAAGTAGAGGAGTGGATCAAGTGGTAGAATGCCACCTTTGAGTGAAAAAGCCAAACAAGAAGAAGGGAACTTGAGTTCAAGCCCCAGTCCCAGGACATGCATGCACGTATACACGCACGCATACACATACACATTAAAATATTTAGATTATAAAAATTTTAGTTGTTGTGTTAAATATCAGAACATGTTATCTATTATAATTCTGAGGTGTTTAAAATGTTTACTGATCCCTTATATCTTATGTCTGGAAACACTTTATGAAGAGTTTGGGTTACATTATTAAGTTACTAAGCTCTTTTGAAGTTTATTTTTCACATCAGCTCTGTAAAATGCTTCAAAAATATTTCTTTAGTCTTAAAAAGTTGTGTGAGAATTTGGTGTATAATTACTGTCTTTTCAAGATTTGTTGTACACCTTCAGGACTTTGAAAAGTCCTAGAGAAAGAAACCTATTATTATAGCATTTCCCAAATTCTGTGGACAATGAAATATCTAATAACAGTAAAATAACTCTTAGAACATCCTGTAGAAACAATATCCTTGAAAATGTCTTAAAGGGCATGGACTTATAAACTTAATTCTCTTTGCCATTTTCTTTGTAATTCAGATTATTTGTGTGGTTGTTTTGGAAAGTGACATTGAAATAAATGTCACTAAAATGATGGATACATTTATATTCTTCTGCTAAGAAGCTATGTGATCTTATTTATTTAATCCTATGAGCTCCAGTTTACTTATTTATGAAACAAATACACCATAAAGATTTTTTAAAATCATGAATGTTTTCGTTATTTTGTTATGTATATTCAAGCCTACTTTTTCAAACACAAGAATTTTCAAGTTTTCTTACCTTCTAGCAGGGCAGGAAACTGTTTACTAAACATGGATGAAAGACTTAAAGCAAATTAAACAGAAATTAATTTTAAAATTTGTGTGCTGCTTAGTAAAAAGAAGAGCTACCGTTTTCAATAAAAGGTATAGATCTTGGTGTAGGTTGGATTTTCTCTTGTGAGAGATGAAATACAAGAACAGTTCATTCAGATCTGAAAATTTAAGGCCAAATTCCCTGCAATTCCCTTTGTTCTCTTAGGTTAGAAGAGCATTGCCACATCCACCCTTCTTTTTCTTTTTTTTTTTTTTTTTTTTTTTTGGCCAGTCCTGAGGCTTGGACCCAGGGCCTGAGCACTGTCCCTGGCTTCTTTTTTTTTGCTCAAGGCTAGCACTCTGCCACTTGAGCCACAGCGCCACTTCTGGCCATTTTCTGTATATGTGGTGCTGGGGAATTGAACCCAGGGCCTCATGAATACGAGGCAGGCACTCTAGCCACTAGGCCATATCCCCAGCCCCACATCCACCCTTCTAACAAGAAGGAAGAAGCAATAGTGTAGAAGTATTCCTGCAGAGAAAGGCAGTAATGACTCAGTTACCATTGGTAGGTTTCCTTGGGCTGACATTGCCTGAAGCATGAAGACATGGGCCTGAGCACCAAGTGAGAGGTCAGAAATGTTTCTTGAATAAATAGATCCCAGAAGATAGCTCTTTTTTTTACTGGATATGTTCACATGCTGCTGCTGCTGCTGCTGCTGCTTTTCTTTCTCCTTTCCTTCTCCTTCCTTTCCCCCTCCTCTTCCTCTACTATTTCCTCTTTCTCCTCTTCCTCCTCCTTGTTCTACTTTATCTCTGGATATGAAACCCAGGGCTTTAAGTGTAAGGGCTAACCCAAGAACCTGAGTGACTAAATATAAGTTTTAGTGTTAAAATTATAACAGCTTCTAAACCCTGGTGATGACTCCATGCTAGAGGGCTGCACTCTCACCCATGAGACTAGTTTCTTGTAGTTTGACATTTAAAAATATAGGGAGCCCTTCCTCTGTACCTAGGTAGCAACCATGGTAATGAACAGTAAAAAACGATCATAGTCACAGACTATAGAAATAACCATAATAGTAGTAGAAATGCCATGGTAACTGTTGGGTTGGTTTACTTATGATAGAGTACTGGATTGTTCTGGCCCACTCATGCTTGCTCAGTGGTAATGGGAAAACATGGTAGCAATTGTTAAAATAAATTTGGTACTAGGTCAGCCTGACTGCAGAATTCTTCTTCTGTAAACAGCTTGATTAACCCATTTGTGACTTGCTCTACCCCCTGCATTAACCCCTTGCATCAGTGTTATGTGACCACCTGCTGTCAGTTCCTGATACCAAGGCCAGTTCCCATTATCAAAGCCAAAATAGATAACTGAAAGGGTAGATAGCCAATAGAAATAGGGCAAGACTTACTTGCTAAATGCCATCCAATCAAGTATCTGCCAAGTTGGAAATACCCTGCCCCTGTTGTAACCCTGCCTATCTGAGGGTCAGGGGCTCTCAATCCAGATCCGCTGCATTGGTGATGGTTGAGAGTCCAGGCTTAAGCTTGCAATAAAGACTTTCATGCCTTGGCATCAGAATCTGCTCTTTGGTGGTTTTTGGGGACCCCAAATCTGGGCATAACACAAGCATCTGGTCAAACACTCTATTACTGAGCTAATGTTCTTTCCCTTCCCTCCCTCTCTTCCCTCCCTCCCTCCCTCCCTCCTTCCCTCCCTCCCTCCCTCCCTCCCTCCCTCCCTCCCACCCTCCCTCCCTCCCTCCCTTGTTTTTAGTGCTTTCTTTCTTTCCCCTAACTTTAAGTAGTTGTACAAAGGGATTTCAATTCAACATGTCATGTTATGAGTACAATGCATCTTGGTTATCTTTCATCTTGGTCATCTTGCATCTTTCATTCTCTCCACCATCTGTTGTAACTCTACCAATCACACCCCCCCCCAGGTACCTGGTTCCATTTTATCATATGTATATTGAATATTATGACAATTCTCCCACGTTTCCTCCCTGAGCTAATTATTAGCCCTGAGTTTCCTCTCTTGGGGTCATCATCCGTGACTGTGCTGACACAATTAGAATTTCAAAACTTCTAAGACAATGAAGTGAAACTATTTCCTAAGCTTGTAACGAGATCTGTGCATGGAAACTATCAAGTAAATTTCATTGTGTAACTACACCAGTAAGATTTCATTTTGTCAAAGGGAGAAGGTATCCAGCTATAAAAGCAACAAGTAGTGTAATTGAGGTCACAACAGAGTCATCCCATAGCCACTGAATATGGGATTCAAAAATGAGAACTCATGCTGAAAACTTGTAGGGCAGTGAAGTAAACCCCACCTGCAGACGGTGGTGCAAGCCTTATGAACGCCACTGGACTTGGCCAATGAGGGAGTAGTTTTCCATGATATGTGTTCAGGCAAGCATTTTTTATATATGTTATTCATTTCAAAAGCAGCTAGCATGAGCCCCAGTTTGTACATGGTAGAAATTAGGAATTGGAAGAAAATCAGGAATAGGTAGAAAAATGAATAGGATATTCTCAGTTCAATCTAACACTGACATCATGTTGACTTGGTCTTAAAAATGTCTCTCTCTTTTTTTTTTTTTTTTGGTCAGTCGTGGGCCTTGGACTCAGGGCCTGAGCACTGTCCCTGGCTTCTTTTTGCTCAAGGCTAGCACTCTGCCACTTGAGCTACAGCGCCACTTCTTGCCATTTTCTGTATACGTGGTGCTAGGGGAATCGAACCTAGGGCTTCATGTATGGGAGGCAAGCTCTCTTGCCACTAGGCCATATCCCCAGCCCCAGTCTCTTATTTGTTTTCACTTCACTCATAGTTTTTCTAGGTTCCAATATGGGCTTCAGCACTGTTATTGGCCTTGGGTCACAAGCTATGACCAGAGATCTAGTTCTGCTCCCAGGAGAACCTGGCTTGAATAGCTCCTAAGGCAACTCCTTCTTGCTCCTACTCAGTTGCCATTCCTCCCTTTCCTGGGTCTGAGCATAGCTACTAGGATTAGACCTAGGATGTCATGCAGTTGCCCAACTGGAAATCCATTTGCTTTCTAATACTATCTTCTTTTCCTCTCCAGAGCAGTCTTCTGGCAACATTGTGGTGGTATTTGTTTATGGGATTCATGGAGACAATGATTTGACCTACAGTGTCATGTACTATCACTAACTCTAAATAGATAACTAAAATAAAGTATCCAATTAGTTCATTTATCTAAAATTTATGAGAAACATCTTAGTGCAAGCATCTGGCCAACTTCTGACACTGTCTGAGCCTTCACTCTGTTTTTTTTTTTTTTTTTTTAACTGTTCCAGACAAATGGATTTTGGTATGTTTCTAGAAGTTGTTAGAATTTCTTTTTTTGCCAACAATTTTGATTTCCCAGCTTGCTATTTGAACATGGATGGCTTCTGTTTGAAGGAACTTGAGAATTAAACTCTCTCAGGTGATCCTGGAAAACACAGAGAGTAAATGACATATTACAGGGGAGCCAGAAAATATATAAAGATGAGCCTCTTGAACATGTTCAGAAGAGCAATTTCCTGTGTATGCTACTGCAAAGATAGAATAAAAATAGTATCTGAAAGTCCCAGTCTCATACACTTTAACAGGCGTTCATTGCTACACATTAAGAATTGCTTCAAAGTGGAGTAGATGAGTTGCCTGTCTCGGTAGAAGAGAAGGCAGCCAGTACTCTCTCACCCTGGAAGCTAAGACAGGACTAGTTTACCGTTCAGGAATGGCTGCATCTTCTGTTCTATGACTCTAGCACATCTCATGTGTACTATAATTACAAGTTTGCTTCTTGGCATCCTGCCCATTTTCTCAGTTCCACAGGACAGGATTGTGGTTAAGTTGGCATTGGCTCACAAATGTTTGTCATATGGAAAATGCTCTATTGAGCTATAATCAATTATAAATGCAACACACCATACGGTACCAGTATTTGGAGCCTGCAGTTCAGCTGCCTCTTCCCAGCTACCTGGACTTGGCTGAAGTCCACCTCTTGCTATAGCCAGAGCCCACCTGTAAAATGAGCACGAGAATGGGATTCATCACAGTGCTGCCAGACAAATGAGGTGGTAGACAAAAGTGACTTCAAGACATCAACCAGCTGGTAGAGCTAAGCCTCAGAACAAAAGCAGTTTGAGGGCAGAGGACCAGAGAGGAAAGGAGCCACAGCCTGAAGCAGGAAACGGGCGGGACATGAACACATTCTATCCCAGTCCTTAAGTCAGTTTGATTTATATTCTTTTATTAAATAGAAAAAATCTGACTCACTAAATGATCAGTCTCATGGCTACAAAGTTAAACTTCCTGTAGTTTAATTAGTATTCCTTTGCCAAATTAACAAGGCAGTAGTTTCCTCTCACACCAAAGGCTCATTTATGTTTTGTTACTGTTTTATGCCAAAAATGCTCCTACTTTAGAGTGTATTTTCTATCATATACAATCCTATTGAATACTTCCTATTTGTAGACGTAGAATATATGTGTGTGTGTGTGTATATATTTAGTCTTAGATATTTCTGTCACATGGGCTGTAGAGGCTTTTCTATGTCTACAGGTTCATTGCCTCCCGCCCCCCCACCTATTATTGCGACAGGGTCTTGTCTTTTGGCCTTAAACTTGTGAACTTCCTTCTTCTGTTTTCTCAGTGCTGTCTTTGCATTTATTTAGGTCTTTCTTAATGTCTTTCCCTAATGTCCTGTTGTTTTCCATTTACTATTATTTTACCTCTTTAAAACCTGAGTTTGAATTCAGGGCCTTGTGCTTGCTAGCTAGGGGTTTTCCACCCCATGTCCAGCAGTACATTTTTATAGCTGTCTTCTACTCAGTTGAGAATGAGTATATTTCCCCCCCCCCCTAAATTTTTTCAGTATTTTTATCATGATAGGGGTAAGATTTTTTAGATGGCTTTTGCATGAATTGTGATGATTGGATATTTTTCCTACTTCTATTTATATAATATATTGTATTAATTAATTTTGGTGTATTAAGCCATATATGACTTCTGAGGGTAAGTTCCAGTCAGTCATCATGGGGGCTAGTTTTGCTTTCTGTCAGTTCAGCTCAGCCATAGTACCTGGAGGTGTGGCCAAACACCAGGACAGTTTTTAATGTGAAGGTATTTTTTTTTCAGTTGAGTTTGTATTGATGCCAATAGAATTTTTGTAAAGCAGATTATCTCCCATAATATGAGTAAGCCTTATTAATTAGGTGAAGATTACAGGGAATACGGCCTGAAAGACCATGAGGAGGAAGGAATTCAGTCTCTGGGCTGTGTTTGAACTTGTGCTGGGACATTAGTTTGTTCTTGGACATCTAGCCTCCTGGCCTACCCTGCAGACTCTGAATGTTACAGACTCGAGGCCTAATGAACTTCACCATTAAGATAAATCTTCCTCTATGTGTATAAACTCCTCATTGGCTCTGTTTCTCTGAAAAACCTTAAATAATAAAATTAATCATTATATTTACACAATTAACTTCCTAATTGTTTTAATAAGCTCTGGATTCAGTCCATTAGAATTTTATTGAGGATATATGCATCAGATTCATCAGGGGTATTCTTTTATAGTTTCCATAGAACATACAAATCCTGGCTTTTGTGTTGGAAACCATTGTCCCATAGAGTGAACTAGATGTGGTTCCTTCTTTTACAGAAGAATTTGAGAAAGAATGTGGTTAGTTATTAGTATTTATGGCAGAATTCACTAGTGAAGATCGACTGTCCTAAATTTTATTTTATTACAGTTCTTTTTAAATCACTAATGCATTACTTTGCTATACAGAATAGTTATATTTCTCCTTAAGTCAGCTTTAGTAGTTTGTCTATATAGCTTTGTAGAAATTGACTTAATTCATTTCATTGCTCTTATTTTCTGACAT
This sequence comes from Perognathus longimembris pacificus, assembly GCF_023159225.1. Lineage (NCBI taxonomy): Eukaryota > Metazoa > Chordata > Mammalia > Rodentia > Heteromyidae > Perognathus > Perognathus longimembris. The sequence continues at coordinate 66,318,128 of NC_063162.1, read as the reverse complement.
GTACTTTTGGGTAGAATTCCTTTACAATTTATTTCTTTTTAAAAATTTATTTATTTATTTTCAAAGTGATGTACAGGGGGGTTATAGTTTCATATGTAAGGCAGTGAGTACATTTCTTATCAAATTTGTTACCTCCTCCCTCATTTTTCTCCCACCTTCTCCCCTTCTCAATTCCCTCCCCTCCCCCATACAATTTATTTTATTTCTATAAGGTCCTTAATATTGCCTGTATTTTCATGCCTGATTTTGTAAGTTGAGTGCTCTCTTTCTTTCTTTGTCAATCTACTTAAAGCTCAGGCAGTTTTGTTTAGGTAATAAATATTTTGTTATGCTTCATACTGTCTGTTAAGTTTTGAAGGTTATGTTCAAATTTTTTTCATTGTTTTCCCATTTGAGCCATGGCCTTAGCTCTTTCATTTTGTATTTGTTTTTGATATAGGTTATTGCTGTTGCATAGACTGACTTTGATATTGTGATCCTTTGATCTCTCCCTCACAAGTAACTGGGATTACAGGTGTATGCCATCACACCTCACTTTAACTGTCTCTTCATCCTTTCATCTGCTTTTAAGCCTCTGTAGTAAGGTTTTCCATTTAATTATTCTTAACTCCTGATTTGTATCTTATTCTACTTTATAATCTCTTTTGTATGTAGAATGCTGATGTTTTATTAACTTCTTTTATATTTTTATTGACTGTAGTTCTCTATTGATGAGGTACAATTTTTTAGGTTCTCAAGAATTCCCTTCTAGTTCATAAATCTTTTGAAATATTTGCCTTAAAGTCTTTATCTACTAAGTCTGGTACTGAATATCCTCAGGAAGGACAATGTCTTCTATCTCTGTATGTCTGATAATATCTAATTGTTATATGGACATTGAACATTACAAGATGGTAATTCTGGAAATCAGGTTCTTTCCTCTTTCCTTTTTTTCCCCAAGGGTTTGCTGTTACCACTGTAGTTACAATTATTTTCTTTGTGTGTGTGTGTGTGTGTGTGTGTGTGTGTGCATGTATGTGTGCATGTGTGTGCACGTGTGTGTGCATGTATGTGTGTCTGTCTGTCTGCTGTCTGTCTGTCCTGGGGCTTGAACTCAGGTTCTGGGCTCTGTTTCTTAGCATTTTTGCTTAAGGCTGCTGCTTTACCACTTGAGCCACACTTTCACTTCCAGTATTTAGTGGTTAACTGGAAATAAGATTGTCATGGTCTTTCCTGCCCCAGCTGACTTCAAACCATGATTCTCTTCAAACCCTGTGAACCTCTTGAGAAGCTAGGATTACACAAGTGGGCCACCTGCTCCCGGCTATTTAAATTTTTTGATTTCCCTGTTTTATTACTTTTCTGGACTTATTTTGTGCAGTATATATTTTTATAGCACAGGACTTCTCAAATTTCTGCTCCATTAGCTTAAGGGCCAGCTAATCATTGGGTAGGAATTATTTGTTTAAAGATTCCCAAACAAAATAAATGAATAAGCAAATAAACAGACACATTTTAATCTTTGCACAGCAGTTCTGTGTGTGCTGGGACATGCCTTCATAACTCAGTCAAGGAGATTACAACTCTGATTTGGCTTTCGTTTCTGCCTTTGAGGCCCCAAGGCCCACAGAGATGAGAGATTGGAGCCTTCTCCAGCCTTTCTGAGCGTGTGCACCACGTGGGCATGTACCAGGCCTTCAAGATTCCCAGAAACAAGTCAGAGCTTTTAAAAGCCTTTATTTCTGGAGACATGTTATTTTCTAGCTTTTTCTCCCAAATTTTCAATCCATCACTTTTCCCCAACATTTACTCATGGCTTTAGAAAGCAACTGCTAAACCATATGTGTTTTTGTGTTTGTTATAAATACCCCTAAGGGGGTAATAGCTTTAGCATTGAATGAGTTCTCAGTTAGGCAAGATAGTTATGCCTTGGCCAATGTTTTAGGGAGCCACTAAAGTGAGCAAAATAAATAATTACAATTCTTCGTGCTGATGTCCGTTTGACTCGCTTGGGTACTGGGAAAGTAGGCTTTACTTTTAAGACTAGTGCTAAGCTGGGGAAAGAGGACCCAAGACTGGAATAGTTTAACTCACAGAGTTTACTGCTCTGCGAGTTTACAATTTCTCTTTAGTAACTGTGCATCTGTGTTCCAAAGCCTTCAGTTGCTTTCCAAAGTTCCTAAGATATGGCTGACAGTTTTGCCAGCATCTCTGTTGCTTTTCTGAGAACCCTGGATTTGAGTTCCTTTCTCTGCCAGTGTCACTGTTATTCTGTAGAATGTCTCTCAGATGTGAATATCATCTTAAAGTGAGGTCAGGGTCTTAATTCTTTGCTTTGAACATCAATTACTAGCAAGTGAACACAGTGATAGAAAAGAGCAATGACAGCTCTGGCTTCATAGTTCATGTGCTGGAAGCTTGCTCCTCAATCTAATGATGTTGAGAGGGGCTGAGACCTAAAAGGTGGGGCCTAGTGGTAGGTGGTTAGATCATAGGGTGTCTTCTCCTGATTGGACTGTCCTTTTCTTTTCTTTCTGTTGGTCATAGGGCTTCAGCTCAGGGCTTGGGCACTGTTCTTGAGCTCGTTTTGCTCAAGGTTAGAGCTCTACCACTTTGAGCCAAAGCACCACTTCCAGTTTCATGGTGGTTAATTGGAGATAAGAGTCCTATGGACTTTCCTTCCTGGACTGCCTTTGAACTGCAGTCTTCAGCCTGAGTAGCTAGGATTGTAATCCTAGCTGGTGGCATGAGCCACCAGTGCCTGGCTGAACTGTCTTTCTTGAAAGACTGCATTAGTACTCTTGAGTTAAACTAGGTTAACTAGGTCTTCAGGACTAGATTGGTGAATGTGAGATGGAGTTTTTTTTTAAGTTTTTATTATAAAACTGATGTACAGAGAGGTTAGAGTTTCATACATTAGGCATTGGATACATTTCTTGTACTGTTTGTTACCTTGTCCCTCATACCCCCCTGCCCCCTCCCTTCCCCCCCCCCCTGAGGTGTTCAGTTCACTTACACCAAACAGTTTTGCAAGTATTGCTTTTGTTGTTGTTTCTCTTATTTTACCCTTTGTCTCTCAATTTTGGTATTCCCTTTGAATTTCCTAATTCTAATACCAGTACACACTGTTTCTCATACACTCAGATACGATTACAGAGATAGTGTAGATACAATCACAAGAAGGTGATACACGAACATCATCAATAGTAGAAACTACAGATACACATGGGATGTTGAAAGTAGTTACAACTGTGATATAACAATCATTTCCATAAAATGGAGTTCATTTCACTTAGCATGAGATGGAGTTTTTATACAATGCCTCAGTATTCCTTTTGCCTTCTTTCTCACATGAGTGCCTCCGTTCTTCGTGTGCCTACTTGCTTTTCCACAATCCACCCAAGTTAAACTTTCACGAGGCCTTCGCCAGCAGAAGTTGATACTCAGCTGCAGTCCTCTAAAACTGAATAAATAATTTAAGTAAACTTTTTTCCCTTACTAATTATCTAGCCGTGGGTATTTTGTTATACTAACAAACAGAAAACAGACTAATTATTGGCTATAATGTCACAGGCTATGCTGATATGTCTTAAAGGGCTAACTAAACATTTTTTTTTTGGCCAGTCCTGGGGCTTGAACTCAGGGCCTGAGCACTGTCCCTGGCTTCCTTTTTTGCTCAATGCTAGCACTCTACCACTTGAGCCACAGTGCCACTTTTGGCTTTTTCTATATATGTGGTGCTGAGGAATTGAACCCAGGGCTTCATGTATATGAGGCGAGCGCTTTACCACTAGGCCATCTTCCTAGCCCCTAACTGAACATTTTTATCCAGTTAATAATGGTGTCTTCTATATCCATTTTTTTAAAAAAAAATAGCAGTGCTATCATAAAAATGTACTGCTAAGCTAACTGGCTTTAACTTTGGCTTTTTTTTACTGCGAGATGGATGAACTTGGCTCCTCATTTGTATAATCTTTGTGTGATTCAGTGGTTTTGTCTCCATTGCTCTATCTCCTAGTTAGAAGTGAGTCAGTCAGTTCAGTCAATTCACAGAGTTGTTATTTCCCCAGGGGTATGTCCTGGAGAGCCGTGTGCAAACCTTTGGGACTCATCTTAGGGGCTAACACACCAAGTCACATCTTTCTCTGGCATTTTTTCTTGTATTTCCATTTTTCCTCTCAGCTCTTCAGTGAGGGTATTTCCTTCTGGATATTTTATGGCAGTCCTCAAATCATATATAACCCTCTTTTGCTGTCCTTCTGCTGTTAAACTGATCTCATAAATTCCTAATTTCAGGAATTGTGTTTCATGTTTTTTTTTTTCCCTTCCTTGAAATAGTTTACTTATTTTGATAGGGTGAAATTCTCAGTTGATTTCTTTCCCCCTTTTTTCCCTACTAATTTTATTCATCTTTCTGACAATATTAAACACTCGTGTTTTAGAGCCTTGCCCACCTTATTATAATAGGCCAACTCAGGGGTCTTTCTCTATTGCTGTTTATTTCCTGAGCTATAAGTTATGTATCATGTACTTCAAATTAAATAGCATTTTAATGCAATTATTGTATATTTTAAAAAAATTAAGCTGGACACTGATGACTTAAGCCTATAATCCTAGCTACTCAGGAGGCTGAGATCTGAGGATTATAGTTTGAAGCCAGCCTGGGTAGGAAAGGTCATGAAACTCTTTATCTACAATTAGCCATCAGAAAACTGGAAGTGGCACTGTGGTTCAAGTGGTAGAGCACTAGCCTTGAGTGAAAAAGCTCAGGGACAGTGTCCAGGCCCTGAATTCAAGGCCAGAACTGAGGAAAACAACAAAAGTCTTGTGTAAGTCTTTTCACTTTTGGAAATTTTCTATTTAAGGTTTTGTCTTTCCACCTTTCATTGCCCCACTGTTTTATTTCCTAGGTAGGAAGAGGGAGATGTACAAAAATAAGACAGAGATATTAAATAAGGTAGGAAGAGATGATAGAATATCACACAAAGTTGCTTTTGGGTAGCCATATTGGTGCTCTGAAAATACAAATTAATTCATAGCAATCACTACCTGATATGTCTAATAGTTTAGAGAAAGTTCCACTGAAAATTCTAGGGTATTCTGTAGGCTCCTCTATGACTGCTCCCATGTACCCACACCCCACCACTTTTCCTTTGACTCTGCTCTCCATCCTTAAACCCCAGACCTGCTGGCCTCTTCCTGTTTCTGGATCAAGCCACCAGTTCAAGATGAGGACATCTTAGAACCACCTCATTATTCTTCTCTATCCCTGGAAGCAACCTTCCTGAAGGTTCCAGCCTACAGTTCACTTCATGAGGCATTGGCACAAGTTCTGAATCCATATACTTCCCTTATTCTTCTCTCCTTGTATATGTATGGGATAATGTTGTACTTTTTGTCTGTGATTCATTTTTGCTGGCTACCTTCAGTGTACTCCATGTGAGATCAGCGAGTTCTCTATCTTTGTAGCTCGTGTCTGTCAGGCTAGCAGTAGTGCTTGCTTGATACCTGGTAGGCAAGTGATGATAGATGTTTCTTAAATGACTATTTGTTAAATACATGAAAAATCCAGACTGCTTCAGTAATACTACAGCTGACTTCAAAAGTTTATAACTCTCCTGCACCAACTTTGTGCCCAAAACTTATCTCGAAAAGAATGTAAAAATTAGGCTCTTCAAAGATGATTTAGACCAATGTAACAGCAATACTTACAAAACTATATGCTGTAAACCAACTGTACACCTTATTGGGGGGGGAGGAGGAAATAGGGAGGGGGAAGGGGGGAGAAAAATGAGGGAGGAGGTAACAAGTTTGATAAGAAATGTACCCACTGCCTTATGTGTAAAACTGTAACCCTTCTGTACATCACTTTGACAATAAATTAATTAATAAAAAAAGATGATTTAGGTGTAATAGATAGGGAGAAGGAGTGAAGAATATTCTGGGAAGGGCAAAGAGCTATGAGAAGATAGAAAAGAGCCCAGTATTTTTCTTACAACAAACCTGTTAAAGATGTATATACATACATACACGGATTGTGGGGAGCTTCAGCTCACCTAAGCCAAAGTCACTTAAACTTTCAAAAGCTTTAACAAATTGAAGTGTGCAATGTTATACTGGCTGTAAATATTGGAGGATAAAAGAATTTTGTGTGTCCAGCAAATCTTCCAATAGTGAAGCAGGTTCAGTGATGGAAGGAAATGCCCCAGTCCTGAGCACAAGTGATGGGTGACAAGCAAACAGACTTAGGTGACTGGTTTTTCCTGACCCTAGCTGAGCATAGGAATGGGGTCACACAGGACTGGTAGGTGAAGACCAACTGTAACCACAATATTTAGAGGATGTTGTTCATGATCCATAGCTTAATGTTTGCTAAAGTTAAAACTCACAAACATTTACAACACTCTAGGAGATCAAACTGGAAGGTACCTGCCCTTTTGGATGAAAACAGTAACCCAAATTGCTGGACCACACAGCACTTCTGCAGTCTCACATGCAGGTTTCGGAACAACTGCAATGACTCACAGTAAATGGATTGAACAGTGTTTAGTCCTATGCCTTGCCAAGGAAAACCAATTTTGAGCTATTTGCCTTCCAATTCCTGTCAGAGACCTGGATGAGAAGGTGGATATTTGGGAAAGCTAAGGGCAGAGACAGGTCAGCGATCTGCTCTTCCATGCACTGAAGACATATTTTTTTTTCCTAATACCTTGAGATCTCATTCTGTTTTCCCTTTGGTTCCTCTCTTGATACACGCAGAACACTCATAGGACTGCTCGAGTCTTTATATCAGTTACCCCGATTTTTGGAAAGTTAAAAAAGAATGAAGAGTCAGCACTACATTTTTGTATAATTGCTACCACAAACATTGGTCATAGTTCAGACAACATCCTCTGATCTTCACTAACCTGTCATGCTCTGGTTTCACTTCTAGATTTCTCAAAACTGATTGTGATTCTCAGTTTGTTACTAACAATACTAACTACATTAATATGAATTTTAGTATATTCATTACCTGTCCTGTTTTCTTTTAAATTCCTATTAAATACATCCTAATCCCAATGCTTCTAAGTGTGGTCCAAGTAGACATTACAAATGACAAATCTGCATTGTAAGAGTTAGGAAGGTGGTGAATGATACACATGAGCAGTCATCATTAGCACTCAGCCCCTGAGGAAAGCGTGGGAAAGGCTGCTTTGTGCTGAATCTAAAGCCACCGATGTGGGCTTTAGATTATGGGGTTTTCAGGGTGACTTCATTTACAATGAGAGGCAATAGAGCTATGAAAGAAACTTGAGTTATTGACTGTGAGGTGATGGCTTTGCAGGAGGGAGCTGAGGGAAGCTGAGATGGGTGGTATAAATGGTTAGGAATAGGAAATGCTCTCCCTTTCCCCGGAGCCACAGGCGTCTGAGCTCAGAGTCTCTCACAGCCAGGCCATGCTGCTGTCTGCCCAGGGTCTCTCTCTGGTTCTCTTTAGAAGGCCTCCTGTTTACCTGTCTTGCAGCTCTGAAGCTTAGTGGTGCAAACACCAACCTCCTCATGAACTCACACACTGTCAGCCTGGAATCTGGGTAGAGCCTCCTATGGTTGGCTTATGATAATTCACCCTGTGTGTCTGCAACCTCTGTAGGAAGACTTAACAGCTAGGAGAGACTCAGAATGCTGAAGGGTGGCACTGTGCATGTTTGATTAGAAGGCATACATAGGAACACCTATCCATGACTTCTCATTACTGTGTCTTACTTCATCTCCTTCTTCCAAATGTGTGTGTTGGGGGAGCGGGGGGCGAGGGAGGGCAGTCCAGGGGTTTGACCTCAGGGCCTGGACATTTTTCCTGAGCTTTAAAAAAAATTTTTTTTTAGTTTTTCCCAAGGCTAGCACTCTACCACTTTCAACTTTTTGGAGGCTAATTGGAGATAAGAGTCTCACAGATTTTCCTGCCCCAGCTGCCTTTGAACATTGGTCCTCATTCCTGAAGTAGCTAGGAATACAGGCATGAGCCATAGGCACCCAGTATAACTTTGTCTTTCATATGGTGGTATTGGTTAGTGAGAGACTTACACATTGGCTCAGTTGTAAGAACAAGGGTTGTACTAAAGGAAACAAGTTATCTGGGTTTTAGTGACATGGCCTTTGTGTCATTAAAAGTCACATAGTATTACTTGTATGGTAGTTACATGACAAATAGTTAAATAACTACATGTTTTCAGATTCAAAAAGAGAGTATCATATATTAAATAGTTAAAAAAAGGTGTTTACTGATAATATTTTATGAGCCATACAATAAACTTGTTTGGGATGTTATAAGGTAAATTTTCAGAGAGACCACATTTTGAAGGATCAAATCTTGGCGTCTTTATTAGAATGCTGGCAGGCTGCAGGCAGCCAGTTATTACAAAGACTTGCAGCCCGAAAATACCCTTAACACTGTTAGGACACAGGTCAGAAGGGAAAGAAAGAACAAAAACATCACCAACAAACCAATTCAGCTCCAATGAAGAGCTGAAGGGGGCGCCATGGTGACTGCAGATGAGCCAGGAGACAGGACACAGGACACAGGATACAGGATGTGAATATGGACACAAGTGACATGGTGTACTGGCACATGGGCTGGTCTTTACCTAAATAGGGTCAGGTCAGGGGGCAGGGTCACAGGAAGCTCTCAGTCCCAGGCACTGGACTAATGGGTTCAGTAACCTATCAGCCAAATGCCTGCCCCTGTCTCCAGGGATTCAGGTAAGCCCATCACCTGTGTGTATGTGTATGGGGGAGGGGCTTCACCTTCCCCCAGCATGAAGACAAGATGCCAGATCTTAAATGTACATGCTCGGGTACCAGCAAAACTTTTCCATCTAGAGAAGATAGGCCTCAACTCTCTGTATAGGATATGCATAGGGGCTATTCAGAGGCTGATGATTTAAGCCATTTAGGGAGTTAAGGCAGCACCAGAGCTTTCTCTATATGCAAAGCTTTCTTAAAGCTGAGACATCTGCATTTCTCTGAAGCAGGTCCCTCCTGGCTCTCCCCATTGAGCCAGACATCTACAATTCAAAGGATGGCTCCTTTCACCTCTAGGCCTTGGAGCTGGGTGGACAGCCTCCCATCTCCTGAAAGAGCCAGGATGTCTGTGAAACCAACAGTCCCAGCACCTGGCTGTTGAGAAATTACCTAGATTTATGTGAGAAATTACCTAGATACAGCCCCCTTACTACAGGGAGAGATGGAGGCAAATGGGGCGCATTCTCTTCAAAGAGCTCCTAATTTGTAAAGAAACAAAGGGAGATAACACCCAGATTGTTGTGATTATGAGAGCATAGCAATTGGCAATTGGATTTTGTATCAAAGATAGTGAACTAATGAATGAAACAGCATAGAATACAGAGACACAGGAAACTATATACAATTTTGATAAATGGTGACAGTGTTATGGCAGGTCATTGTCTAAAGGAAAGAATGTGTAATATAGCTAAGCAAATGTATTTCTACATGGAATTAATTACATAGATTTTTATCTCCCACTACAGGAAAATTAAGTCCAGATGGGTGAAGGACTTAAACATCAGAAGCAAAGTCTTAAAAGGAGTAGAAGAAATATCAATGAAAATCCTCCTGACCTTGGAGTTGGGAAGAAGTTCTTGAACAAGAGACAAAGAAAACTAATCACAAGAGAAATGATTGATGAAGTCCACCCAACAAAGATGAAAAACATCTGGTTATTACAGACTAAGGAAAATTTGAAAAAAGATAAGAAGTTCATAATACATAGATAAAATATAATCAATATGCATCTTTATTGCTATGTATTTATTTTTATATGTATCTATTATCTCTTTATATATCATGTGCCTATCATTTATGCATACCTATCAACTATCTATCTTCATCATCATCTATCTGTCATTTATCTAATCTATCATTTACCCATCACCTATCTCTATCATCATCCATCTAGCTGTCTTTCTATAATCTATCTATCTATCTATCTATCTATCTATCTATCTATCTATCTATCTGCCTATCATCTATCTATCTAAACCAGTCTCTAATATGTGATGGGCCTGGGTTGTGTATTGCTCTTATTAAGTTAAGATATAATCATCAACATAAATAAATAAATTTCAGATACTGTGTTCTGGTGAGCACAGAATTTGGCACATGTATGCTTACTCTCTGTCTGAGGCCTAGGCTCTCCCATTGTTTCCTTCCATTGTTGATCTTTTATTATTGACTGTGGGGCTTGAACTCAGGGCCTGAGCACTGTCCCTGAGCTCTTTTGCTCAAGGCTAGTGATCTACCACTTTGAGCCACAGCTCCACTTCCAGTTTTATGGTGATTTATTGGTGATAAGAGTCTCATGGACTTTCCTGTCCCAGCTGGCTTTGAACCATTATCCTCAGATCTCAGCCTTCTGAGTAGCTAATATTACAGGAATGAGGCACAAGCACTTGGCTTAAACATTTTTTTAATACTCAGAGTACAATAGCAAGTCTTGGTACATAATGATATTAGTCTGTGTTTATGGGAAAAAGGAGATAGAGAGGGAAGGAGAGAGAGGATATTTGACTTGAAGGTACAGACACAGATGATGAGATCAGGACCTCGGTTATAGATGAATGACCTCATTGTCTTTCCTCTCCTTCGGGGACTGAGAGGAGTATCAGATATGGAGAGACAAAGGTGAGTTAGAAGCACACATCTGTTCCAGGCCACATCTGGGCTACCTTCAATGCTGAATATTAGCAGAGAATACATAAAGAGAGGAACTTTTGATGGTGTTCTGCTCCTGCCTTACCAGGCAGGGAAGGCCTCATGAACACATGGCTGCCTTTGCCTCTGCATGGCTTCCTCGGTGCTGCAGGGAGGAAGCTCTGGTCTGCACACTCTTGGACTCAGCACTTTTTAAAGGCCAGGGTGTGGAAGCTGGGCGCAAGCAGAAGTGGAAGGAGTGTCATGAATGCAAGTGCAGAGCAAAGGGAGGAGAGCTGAAAGGACACAGGCACGGATGTGGTTCTGATTAAACATAGAGACACCATGGCTGAATGCTCGCTCTCTCCAAGATGCATGGCAGGGTGCCCAGGCTCGTAACTGAGTATCTGGTTAGGCTAGGGTGGGTGACTTAGGGGCTGAGCATCCTTTCCAGAGATGGCATCCCAAGCTCTAAAGCCGAAAGTCCTCATCTGCACAGGTAGAAAGAAGTATGACCTTGAAAATTGTTTCTTCAGATTCCTGGAATTAACAGCATAAAATTTTCTTGGCATAAAATGAGGGATTATTATTTTTTATTTATTTATTTATTTTTATTTATTTATTTTTCAAGTTTTTATTATAAAACTGATGTACGGAGAGGTTACAGTTTCATACGTTAGGTATTGGATACATTGCTTGTACTCTTTGTTACCTTGTCCCTCATACCCTCCCTCCCCCCTCCCCCTGTCCACCCCTGAGGTGTTCAGTTCACTTACACCAAACAGTTTTGCAAGTATTGATTTTGTTGTTGTTTCTCTTATTTACCCTTTGTCTCTCAATTTTGGTATTCCCTTTGAATTTCCTAATTCTAATACCAGTACACACTGTTTCCCATACACTCAGATAAGATTACAGAGATAGTGTAGATACAATCACAAGAAGGTGATACACGAACATCATCAATAGTAGAAACTACAGATACACATGGGATGTTGAAAGTAGTTACAACTCTGATATAACAATCATTTTCATAAAATGGAGTTCATTTCACTTAGCATCATCTTATGTGATCATAAGGGTATAGCTATTGGGCTCTTGTGATCCAAAATGAGGGATTATTAAAGACATTTCAGTCATCTACACCAATCTAAGTGGGCCAAGAACAAGAATATAATGGTCATTTTTCCATACATGCTACTGTTATTTGATGGTGTGTGGGGAAATCATTGTGTGCTTATGAGGCAGCAAGGTATTGTCATTTCTGGCAACATCCATTCAACTCACAGGAACTTAATTTCTTCTTTGTCACTAGCAAAAATGGAGACATGCAAACTCCCTTTTCAGAGGATGGTTCGTGTCTCCCAAAGCCAGGCTCTAGTGCTAGGGAGTGGAGAGCAAGAAGGGAGGCACCTAAGTCGTCCAGGTATGTTGCTGGGCTAAGTGGTACCTCAGATCTTCTGAGTTAGAAGACCAAGTAGATTATGTGATCCAAGGCTACTCTGGGCAGATCCAGCTTCCGTGCACACAGAGTCTGATCTTGTGTTTACCTCATGCTTTCTGCCTTGTCCCCTGGCTGCAGTGGATTGCTGCTTGCAGCTTCTTGTCTTTCTGATCCCTACATGCTCACTGATGCCTCACTGATGCCTCCGTGTCCAGTGTGCTCTGCCTCTTCCACACGCTACCTCGCTGAGTACTTCCAAGGTCTTCACTGTTCACCAGCAAGAGCGAGGCCATGCCCTTGCTCTCACTAGCTCCACCACAAAGGGGTGATCAGTGTGTGCAGTGAGAGAGAGTGCTCGGATATGTGCTAAGTGGATGGGCTCCAGACAACGGTCCTGCACATATCCTAAGTTTCCTGCCTCACCACTCACGGCGGCCTGAGGAACTAGATGTTCCCACCAAGTCAGCTAATATCACCAAAATACTAATTTCTACGACTTGACCCAGAAGCCCCACCACTGGGATATAACCAGAGGAAATGAAATGATTACATTGAAGAGATGCCTGGACTTCTATGTTCATTGCATCTCTGTTCACCATGGCTATGATACAGAATCACTGTGAGTGCCCATCAACAGATGAATGGATTAAGATAATATGGCAGATAAATGCAATGGAATATTATTTATCTGTAAAAAAGGAAATGCTGTCCTTATGTCAACACTGGTGAACTTAGAAGACAATATGTCAAGTGAAAGTGGCCAGTCACGAAAGACAAGCTCCATGTGAGATCGACTGTGTATGGAGTTAATCCTAAAGCAGGAGTGGGGTGGTGACCAAGGAGGCTGGAAGAAGGAGAAATGTTGGCAAAAAGCTCTCTCTAGAGGGAGTTTTCTCCCTTTCTTTCTCTTTCTTCTTCTGTCTGTCTGTCTTTTCTTATTTTTGTGTTAGTTCAGAGACTTGAACTCAAGGCCTGGGTGCTGTTCTGAGCTTTTGTGTTCAAGTCTAGCACTCTACCTTCTGAGCCACAGCTCCACGTCCAGCTTTTTAGTGGTTAACTGGAGATAAATGTCTCATGCCCTGGGTTGGCTTTGAGCACGATCCTCAGATCTCAGCCTTCGGAGCTGCTAGGATTATAGGCAGTAGCCACCAGTGCCCAGTTGGGATTTACATTTTACATGTGGATCTGATGCATAATGTGGTAAATATAGTGAATAGGAAGTACATTTCCAATGTCACTCCAAAAATGAGAAGTATTTGAGTTGATGGGTTTTTCGCATTGTATTCACAAAATCGTGACTTCTCTTTGTATTCCATAAATATATAAAACAACGGACTGGCAATTAACAACAGAATTTGAAAACAAAGACAGAAAGGCAGACAGGCCACTTAGCAGGGAGATGTCAACATCTTGGCCACTGAGGAGGCCCGGCTGAGTTCAAAGGTGCCGTGTTGGGTTCCTCAGTTCAGTGGCAAGTCTACGAGAAGAGGAGACAGAAGATCTGCAGGCTAGCCCAAGGGACAGAGTGTGACCGGAGGGGAAATGGACATTCTCCCTTGCTCTGCTGGGGTGAGGTTTGAACTAACAGGAGTGAAGAGATCAGGAAACAATACAATTCTTCTGCAATTCCCAATCTTGGTTGTAGGTGGTGTTTATGGGAGAAACCCGCATTTGGGGTCCTGGCAGCTTGTTGCATCTTAACACTGTGGAGATAAACAACCCAAGTATAGTGAGATTTGCTGCATTTGTGTTCAGAATGAGGCTTTTGAGTAGGAATCCATTTTCTCCTTTCAGAGGAAACTGAAATGCTCTACTCAGATGGACCTCAGTTGGAATTTGTATGCTAAGAAGGGTGCAGCTCAGAAAATGACTGTAGAATATCATCTGTCATCTTGTTTTAGTTCTGTGAGCACCAACAGGGACAGAGAAGCAATTAGTGAAAATTTTTCCTAAAATATTGATATTTTAAATTTCTGATGCAGCTCCTTCACACAAAGATGAATACTATGGTTAAGACTCAGTGTGACGGGCTTCTCTGTGCTTCCTGGGCTTGGGGTTGCTTAGTCACCCCAGGAGTTATTGTATTCTAGCACTCGTCCACTTAGGACAGCAGCAGCACCTGCCTCAGTGCTGCTGTACAGAGTTCATGCCCTCTGTCAACTGGAAGGTATGAACACATGTGTTAACTGTTGCCCTTGGTGAAGGACTCCGTAGAGTCTAGCTTCGGGGAACAGCTGAACTGAATTGTCAATTATATTGATTTAAGGGTATCATTGTAAGGAACAGAGCTTTTTATTTTTAATTAGTTAATGTTTTATGCCCAATGGGGGCTTGAATTCACTCTGGGCAACCTTTCTTAGCTTTATCTGCTCAAGGCTAATGCTCTAGCATTTGAGCCACACTTCTGCTTAAGGCTTTTTGCTGTTTAAAATCAGAAAGGTAAGAGTCTCACAGACTTTCTGGTTCAGACTGGCTTTGAACTTCGATCTTCAAATCTCAGCCTCCTGAATAGTTAGGGTAATAGGCACAAGCTATCAGAGACTCTTTGTTAGCATCTATTAGCTGCATAATTGGTTCACTGTGACAGTCTTATACCTACATGCAATGCACCCCTGATAAAACCTACTCCCTCCATCTTTCCTTGATTCCCCTCACCCCCTTAAAACAATCAAAATACCTGTTTCATAGTTCTATTTTCGAACATGCATGTAAAATTATCTTAGCATTATCAGTCTGATATATTCTTTCTCCTATTTACTATGTAAATATGCATGTGATTTACCTTCATCACAATCAGTTTTGCTGAGAGCTATTTATTAATCATTGCCCACAATTGTATAAATTGGAGTTTGTACAATAGCAGTTTTCTAAAACTTTCAGAAGACAGGCATGCTTTGTACTTTAACTAGGAATCACATCTGGATATAGAGGAAATGTCTCACATTTGTCTCCTCTCTCACATCTTCCCTATTGCTGAAGCTCAAATCCTGAAGGAAGAGCCCACAGACGCAAGTGAGCTTTGGTGGTGCTTTGATCCCCTCTGAAACCTTGTCTTTTTGTTGTGAATGCTTCCAGAACCTCCTATATGCCCCAAGCAGGACACATAGGAAAGGACAGTGGGAGGGGCAAGCAGGGGGACTGGGAAAGGGAACCTAATTTAAATATAAGTTCAGCAACAACTCGCAATTGAGGGATCAAAATGAAAAAAATATTAAGAGAAAGTCAGGGACAGAAGCAACACACACCTCAGAGAGGGATGAGTGTCGACAAGATAGCATATGGAGGGATAAGAATTTACTGTTGAGTATGTAATGTTTTTTGTCTTCATCTCTTTAAATGGGCCCCTGTGCTTGTGATTACCAAGTTTGTTTAGCCAACCAAGAGCAGCCTGTGACCTCGCATGCATCATACAGAGAGACTGGAGATGGGAGGCCCAAGGGCACTGTGGGAAGTGACGGACAGGAACACAAGCTGCAGCGCAAATTACCAAATTACTTTTTATTGCTTATGTGTTCAGGCAGAACACAAATATTTGTATGTTTTCTACTTTGGTACTTTGAGCATTTCCTAGCTGCCTAAAATTCATCGAAGCTTAAAGTTCGCACGAGATTTGTAGTCATTTGTTTTAGTTTCTTACATGCATGGGAAAACCATTGTTCTTCACTCGGCTTGGCCAAGACGAATTCAGTTCCCAAAATGTAAATACCAATGCCATGATTTCAAGACCCTGTTTACTCTTGTTACTTTATGAAAATTGCTATGGATTTCTACCCGATGCAAAGAATTCTATCCTAGAAAGAATCCATAAAGGTGCTTCATGTGGAAGAGCTGTAGTGCTAGAGCCAAGTTAGGAGGAGGAGGGCTGAGTTGTCTGACTAGAGACACAGAACAAGATTAAGGCTGCTTTTTGTCACCACAGCTCTGTCTTCTTACCAGGAAACATCCTTATGCAGTTCATTTTGTTTTGCATGTCTCCGTGCCTGTGGTCTCTCTGTCGCAGTCTCTCTCTGGTTTTGGTAAACAGTTGGAAAGTCATTTCAACGGAAAGGCTAGGTTTTTCCTAGTCAAGGGGATTTTTCAAAGCTGCATCGTCTCCTGTATGTCTCAGCTATGCTACAAACCATCTTGAGTGACTCTTTTATTATTTGATCTCATGTCCTTGTCCTTTATTTTCCTTAAAAAATATTTGGCTCACTGATGTTCATGAATGTGAGTGACAGCGAGGCCAACTTGATTTTCTGTGTTTCTGCTTGGCCTAGAATCAGACTGGCTGGCCACAGGTGTTTTCAAAGTCACCCCTGCTCCCAAGTCTCCTCTAGGCTGAAAAGTCTTGTGGTCATGCTACCAAAGGCGTACTGTGTACCTCCCTCCTATCTCCCGCGTCCCCACATAACCTCTCCACAAAGTGAACTCATAGCTGGCCCTTCCCTGAGCGCTGAAGGAGAGGGCGCCAGAGAGGCCACAGAGCTGGGAGCCTTCCCTCACCAGCCCGTGCAGTCAATCGGCACCTTTTCTTCTACACCAGGACAGCTACACAGGCCACCCAGGGCTCCAGGCGAGCGCCAAGACCGCCTCTTCATGGGAGAGATGTTAAGGAATTTGGGGACAGACTTTGAAACTGCCACAGACAGACCTCTGGCCACAAATTATGTACATTCTTCCGACATAAATGATCAAAGCATATTCGGTGTATAAATAGCACAATGAAAACCATTAAAAAGGAATGAGGGAGAGAGGGGGAGGAGGGTTACAGACGAATAGATGCTGAATTTGATCAAAGTATATTATATCCATGTATAGAGATGCCATCATGGAGTTTCTTTGTATAATTAATTTATACAAATATAAAGAGTCGTGTCTCTGCCTCTCAGATACTCAAATGGCAGCAGTGCTGTTACAGAAGGGCTTTCTTGGTGAGACGTCCCAGGTCCAGTTCTAGAGACAGGTGCCCTGACCACCACTGACCTGGCATGTGCCTGTGCTGTAGAAATGAGACAACAGCCGAGCCTCTCCCTTTGGAAAGGGAGGAGCAAGGGACTGTGGGTTTCTCTGATGCATGCATAGGAACCTGGCTGACACGTGTTCAGCTTGTGAACCCAGTCCTGCCTGGGAATGCTTCTTTATGGCTTCTTCCTGCTTCTACTTAGCTCTCTCAGTCTGATTTCCACTGTGTAAGAATGACAAAGATTAGCAAGTAGAATACCCACACTTGTCATCTCAGAGACTCTGCATTCCAAGCCGAGGACCAGTGCAGCTGGGTTCTAGGCTCAGGATCTCCCAAGCCTGACATATAGGTGCTGAACCGGGACCAGGTGCACTCCTGGAGGAAGGGTCCTCTTCTCCTCACACTGGTTTCTGGCAGAGTTCACCGGCAAACCCCTGCCCCTTGGCCTGAGAAGAGTGCATGGGGGTGTATTTTATCTTCTGCCACTAGCTGGAGAGGACTCAACCACTCCTTTTAGGGGTGCATTGATTGGGGAAGGCCCACATGGATAACCCTTCTATCTTCTTTGGTTTTAGTTGTATTTTTGAAAAAAACATCTTTATTTATTGCAGCATTATTTCTAGTTCTTTTCTAAATACTGAATTGGCATGTTTTGGTCATAGGAAGAGGTTTCTTTGTGATACTTTTTTTTGCCAGTCCTGGGCCTTGGACTCAGGGCCTGAGCACTGTCCCTGGCTTCTTTTTGCTCAAGGCTAGCACTCTGCCACTTGAGCCACAGCGCCACTTCTGGCCGTTTTCTATATATGTGGTGCTGGGGAATTGAACCCTCGGCTTCATGTATACAAGGCAAGCACTCTTGCCACTAGGCCATATTCCCAGCTCCTTGTTGTGATACTTCTACTCATACGATTTCATCCCCCTCCTATATGGCTTTACCTCTCCTGCTTGCCTTTCCCTTCGCTTGGACCATGTTTGATGAGTTTCATTATCTATCTATCTATCTATCTATCTATCTATCTATCTATCTATCTTCTGTCTTTCTGTCTGTCTGAGCTGATAACCACCAATTGGCTCTCTTTTATATTTATATATCATCATCATCATCATCATCATCATCATCATCATCATCATCATCATCGTTTTGGGGCTAGTTTTCACAAATGAGGAAGAAGTTCAATCTTTAGCTTTTTGAGCTTGATTTATCTCTCTTGACACGAGAAACTCCAGTTCCATTCATTTTCCTGCAAATGGCATGGCTGAGTAGTATTCCGTGGTATGTATGTATCATATATACTTTTTTTTTTTTTTTTTGGCCAGTCCTGGGGCTTGGACTCAGGGCCTGAGCACTGTCCCTGGCTTCTTTTTGCTCAAGGCTAGCACTCTGCCACTTGAGCCACAGCGCCACTTCTGGCCATTTTCTGTATATGTGGTGCTGGGGAATCGAACCCAGGGCCTCATGTATATGAGGCAGGCACTCTTGCCACTAGGCCATATCCCCAGCCCTCATATATACTTTTTGATTCATTCGTTTGGGGGCAGGTTGGCTGATCTGACAGCTTGGCTAAGGTGAACAGAGTTGTAATAAACATAGATATTTGGGTGTCTTTCTTGTATACAAGATGCAGACTTTTGTGTGTTTCATTAAATTATATTTTTATTATCTTTAAGTAGTTGTACAAAGGGGTTACCATTTATACTTTATTAAATATATGCACAATAGTGGCATGACAGTCTTCAGGAAGATCTATTTTCAGTTTTTCTGAGGAACCTCCATACTGATTTCCATCATGCTTGCACTAGTTTCCATTCCCACTGGCAGTGTAGGAGGGTTCCTTTCTCTGAGCCTCCTCACTAGCATTTGCTGTTGCTTGTTTTCCTGATGATTGTCATTCTGGGAGGAGTGAGATGCAATCTTACTGTTGTTATAGTAAGGAAATTGAATATTTCTTCTTGTATGTTGGCCATTTGTATTTCTTCTTGTGAGAACTCTGCATCCAATTCTTTTCCTATTTACAAATTTGCTTATTCTTTATTTTTGTTCTTCACACATTCTGCATATTAGTCCTTTGTCTGTAAGATATTCTCCAATTATATAGATTGTCTCTTAATTCTGGTCATTGTCTCTTTGTTTAAAAATTTTTTAATATGATGCAGCCCCATATGTCCATTCGGGTTCTTATTTGCTAGGCAATTGGAGTCATATTCAGAAAACAGTTCCATGCTCTATGCCTATGTCTTTGGGAGTTTCCTATCTGTTTTCCTGCTGCAGTTTTAAGGTTCAAAGTCTTACATGAAGATCTGTGGTCCACTTGCAGTTCATTTTTGTACAGGGATGGAAGGGTCTCCCTTCAGTCTAGTACACAGACATGACCAGAGCTCCCAGCACCACTTCTTCAAGACGCCATGTTCTCTCCAGTGCATGATTTTTGTCTCTTTTTGTCAAAGACCAGATGGCTGTGGCTGTGTGGTTTTATTTCTGGATCTTCTATTATGTTCTATTGGTCTTCATGTCTGTTTTGATGCTGATAATGTGCTTTTTTTGGTCGGTCATGGGCCTGGATGCTTGTTGTCTCTGAGTTCTTCAGCTCAAGGCTACTACTCTACCACTTGAGCCACAGCTCCACTTCCAGTTTTTGAGTGGTTAATTGGAGATAAGAATTTCACGGACTTTCCTGCCTGGGCTGGCTTTGAACAGCGATCCTCAGATCTCAGCCTCCTGAGTAGCTAGGATTATAGGTGTGAGCCACTAGTGCCCAGCCAAAGTGATGTTTTTATGACTATGGCTCTGTATTGTAATTTGAAGTCCAGTATTGTAATATTTCCAGCGTTGCTCTCTATGCCTAGAATTTTCTGTTTGGGGTTTTTGATGTTAACCTATAAATTTTAGGATTTTCTTTTTTGCGAGGAGGGGAGTGTTTTGTTTTTTTTCTTCAAATTTTTAGTATCAAACTGATGTACAGAGAGGTTATAGTTTCATATGTTAGGCATTGAATACATTCCTTGTACTGTTTGTTACCTTGTCCCTCATACCCCCCTCCCCTCCCTCCTCCCCTTTTCCCTTTTCCCCCATCAGGTGTTCAGTTCACTACACCAAACAGTTTTGCAAGTATTGCTTTTGTAGTTGTTTGTCTTTTTTTACCCTGTGTCTCTCAATTTTGGTATTCCCTTTTAATTTCCTAGTTCTAATACCAGTATACACGGTTTCCAATATACTCAGATAAGATTACAGAGATAGTGTAGGTACAACCACAGGAAGGGGATACAAGAAGATCATCAATAATAGAAGCTACAGATACACATGGGATGTTGAAAGTAGTTACAACTGTGATATAACAATCGTTTCCATAACATGGAGTTCATTTCACTTAGCATCATCTTATGTGTTCATAAGGGTATAGCTATTGGGCTCTTGTGATGCTCTGCTATGACTTGCCTAAACCTGTACTAATTATTCCCAATAAGGGAGACCATAGAGTCCATGTTACTTTGGGTCTGGCTCACTTCACTTAGTATAATTTTTTCCAAGTCCTTCCATTTCCTTACAAATGGGGCAATGTCATTCTTTCTGATAGAGGCATAAAATTCCATTGTGTATATGTACCACATTTTCCTGATCCATTCGTCTACTGAGGGGCATCTGGGTTGGTTCCAGATTCTAGCTATGACAAATTGTGCTGTGATGAACATTGTTGTGCTGGTGGCATTAGGAGGGGAGTGTTTTTAAAGAGTGAAATGGGAATTTTGATGGAAATCACACTGGCTCTGTAGATTATTTTCAGTAATATAACCACTTCTAATGATATTAATTCTGTCAACCCATGAGCACGAGAGAGCTTTCCATTTTCTGGTATCCCTCTTCCTTTCCTGGGGGTTTTGTAGTTTTTGTTATAGAAGTCTTTGGTGAAGTTTATACTTAGGTATTTTATCATTTGATTTGACAACCTCACATTCTTTACATCAGTTGATTCAGGACCCAAATCACACCTTCAAATTCCTTTGCTGGATCACAGACAGTTAAAGGTATGTTCCTGTCCTTGAGAGGTTGGGACTTAGGAGGAGGTGTGTTCGAATTCTGGCAGTTTGCAGTCCAAAGCCTTCTTTTCATTATGTAATATCATTGTTCCTGTTAGCCCTAGCTAGGGGTGTCTCCATAGTTGGTGTGTGCAGAAAGCTCTGCGATCTCCCCCAGGGTAGGGGGCACTGAGTCCTTGGAGGAGCCCAGCACAAATCCATGCAGATGGGCCTTCTCTCTTGTGGCCTCCTGGGCGGGGTTCTCAGAAGCCTGATTTCTTGGACATTTCTCTGAAGCTCTGGTTTTCCATAGTCTTCATTTATTTACCCTTTGTCTGGTGGAGCACCACTTTAGATCTTTCTGAGGTCTTAACAATCTTAGAAGCTGCCTTTGATTTCAGGATCTGTCCTCTAGCATTGTTTGACAGCTGAATATGCTAAGAATGTCAAGTAAGTCTTGTTTTCATGCCTGTAAGACCTGGTGGTTTCTTTTACTTTCCTCTATATTTTGCATAAAATAAAGTAATCCCTCCCTTATGACTTTATGTCTCATTGTACATAGCTAAAATACACCAACTACCACTCAACTGTCACTTTCTATTTTTTTTAATCTTTAAGTAGTTGTACAAAGAGGTTTCAATTCACTGTGTCAGGTTGTGAATACAATGCATCTTGACTAATGTCACCTCTTCAGTTATTTCTGAACTACCTCCCCAGTTTTGTCAGCTCTTTCCTTACACTTGTTAGGTTCTGCATCACACTGCAAGTGACCTCTCTGTTAAACTTCCTGCCACTATACAATGAGCTCTCCTGTCCCTTCTTCAGTCTCCAGTACTATCTCCCTTCAATCCCAGGCACTCTTTAGAGTCCTGTCAATCTCCACCTGCTACCCGGTCACAAAGCCACTCCCTCTGTCTTAGTCTTGTTCACTTTCAGAACAAGTCCTACTCTTATTCCCTTTCTACATCTAGATCTATTCTGGTATGTACAGCTTCTAACAAACAAGCTGGATGCAGGAGCTCATGGCAGTAACAGACATAGAATCTGGAGATAGATAGGTTTAGACAGACATTCTACACTTTTGGTCTCTTGGGCTTTTGTGTCACACAGAGACCTTAAGACAACTTCCTTCCTTTGTCTAATATGGTGTCTGTAGTGGAACACACCACACATTGCAGAGTTGGAGCTCTGGTTTTCTTTGGGTATCTCTGTCTCTGTCTCTCTTGCCTTTTCTCTTTAACTCACTTTCTCTGCAACCCAGTTTCAGTGTGACCAGAATTAAACTGTATTTAGTTGTTCTTAGATTATGTCTCTAGAAGAATGACTTATTTGTTAACTTTTCTTCTGTGCTTTTAATTTTTGCCATCTTTATCACAAATAGATTTTTATTCAGCTTACCTATTTATTTCATTGCCTACTTTATTAATCATTTTTGCATCATTTATTTTTATTAACTCCTTTATGGTTTTCTCAATTTTATGTAGGCTACAGTGAACATAAGTAAGTATTGCCCCCAGACAGTGGAGTGAAGGTACAGAAATGAGGTAGATTCAGCCCTCCTGGGGTTTGCATTTGCAAGGTGAATTCCAGGGGTCCTCCCTGGAAAAGGGAGGGGGGCAGGTAAAATCCTCCCCATGATTTACCTACTTTGGGCTATAGAACATGGAGAAATTTTGATCCTATAGAGATGGAAGATGGGAGTAGATTATGAAAAAATATTGCAAAGAAATCAGTAGTTCAGCACCTCTACCCCAGAAAAGAAAATAAGAATTAAGCACTAATTATTCCTTTCAATGCTTTTTCTAAGAAAATCCAAGAACCAAAATGGGCTATACATTCATATCTGTCTGAGTTTCTTTCATGTAGTTTAGCTCTAATATCTTTACCAAGTGCTTTATCTGTGGATGTTATTGCTATCATGTGATGGTAATAATAGCCTCGGATTATTTGATTTCTTATCTCTAGTTACCTTACTTTGTAACCATGTGTCTCAGGTTGGCATCAATTTCAATTGTCAGTCTATTAGCTTAGAATTCAGAAACATCAGTTTATTTCTCTAAACATTTAAAGAGCATTGGGTGCTTATTAAATTATTCTACTTTAGTGATGAGTCAACCTGAATTTTATTTCTTTGATTAAAAACAGCTAGTCTTGATTTCTCTTTGCTCTAATGACTCCTTAAATTTCCTTTGCCCAGTTGGCAGATATTGCATAAGCACAGCAGGGAACTTTTATTTTGGCTTTTTTGTATTAATGCAAAAATTCATTTTATAATACAAGGAAGAGAAATTCTGGGGTGTTTGGCTATGTGTTGCGATTCTTTCCTTTTGGTTCATTTTATCTTTGAACCATCCTGTTTCTGGCTTCCCAGTTATGTTTTCAGAAGTGCTTTTTGAAACCATAAATACCTCTCTGTACTCATTGTCAGAAAATTCCCTCCATTTTATGCCTGGATTTCAGTTGGTTACACTTGGGAATCAAAACAAAAGGAACCTTTGTGGAGGTTTACAACCTAAAACATGGGATTCAGGGATTTTTTTTAAAAAGAAAAGGGTAATAATTCATTTTGGGAAATGTGTTGTCAGCTCTTAATTTAGTGGACACTGCAAAGCTAAAAACAATTATCCTCTCAAGAAAGAATGAGGCTATCTATCTGCACAGCCCACAACATCTTCCAGTGCTTTTATCTCATGTGTTTAGCATCTTCATTTATAAAGGAGGAAACGGAGATCTGGGAAGTAACCTACTTGCTTCAAGTATCAGTGAGAAAAAATTGCTGAGTCTCCCAGGTGAACATGTTTTTCACTGCTGTTCAATTAAGAGACCATTTTCCCCCATGAAAAACAAGAAACAAACAAATAAAACTCTTTTCTGTCTCAATGCAGATGGCAGTGATCTCTTCCCCCAGAATATTGAGCAATTGCAAGTGACTCTTTTGCCCTCCACACTGAAGAGAAACCACAACTTATTATAACAAAACTGGTCATTGCTCTCGCCAAAGTATTTCATCAGTCTCTGGCGTCCATTACATCTGATATGCTTATCCAGCATGACGGATGGCTTGGTTCTTAATAAGTAGGCAAGTTAAACAGAGGAGTTAATGACAGGAGATTTTTTCCCCTGGCTCCAGGGCTCGGCATGAACAGACAGGACTGCGTGAATTCCCCCAGCATGTGACGATAAGATAGTTCAACTGTGCCAGCAGAAGGCAACTTCATTAATTAAGAACACATTGCATGTTATCACAAAAGATGGATTTTTTTTTCCCTAGGAAGAATTACCCTTTGGCATTTATGATGAACATGAAGAACAGATAGTACGATTACAGACGTGGCTTTATTTCCATTTAGGACAGCAAATATTTAGGATCAGGATTAAGACTTTAGCAGAGACAGTCTTCACCACTATTCTGCAAAGGAAAGCCTTTCGACCACTGCTTTCATTCCTTGTAGGCTGTCTCTGGTAGGTAAACATTTGTTCAATCCTTCGTGGTATCAGACCTTTAACAGGGTATGGTCTTAAAATTTAAAGAATGCATTTGAATGCTTTTTTGTGCTTAAAAATAAACAATGAATGGACCAATAAAATGTTTACAAAGCTGTCAAATGCTGACAAACTAGCAAAGTCATGCCATCTCTTCGCAATCTCCCTCAGGAACCACAGTTGGTCAGGGGATGGAGCTGTGTTAGGTGGCATGATGACATTCTGCTTTTTATAATGTAAGAGAATCTGGGAACTGAAGCCTGACTAGAGGCTATCATGTTAACACTCAACCTAATGTAGATATTTCCAACATCTCATCAAAAAATTTTGTAACTTCTGCTGCATTCAACTGTGAACCTCATGATTTTACAAGACTTCCAATCTCCAAGAAATCCTCCCTAGCGTTTTTACTCACTGCTGTAACACATCAATCCTTTTCCATTTGGAGATGTCTGCTCTTTCCAACCCTCATTTTCCCATGCTCACACCAGCTCTCTCCTATGATGTATTAATGCATCTTTGAGAACATTTTCCCCAGTTTTCTGCAACATTCCAAATCTCTTTTTACCACATGGCACAGGTCACTCCAATCAAGCTCATCAATCTAATCTTGTCAACATCTCATCTTGTCAACATCTCATCCTTAAGCCCTATCCTTGCATTCAAGCTGTGTAATGTTTAGCCAGCATTTTTTTGGTTCTTCTTGCTTATGAGGCAATGATGATCCCTGTTGAGCTTTTCTTCCACGGATTGTGTCTTAAATAATTCCTCTTCTGTAAGGGTCTTTTTGAGAAGGAGGCCTAGGGGAAAATGCTTTCATCCTCTTAAACACGGCCTCATTAATTTCAACTCTTTCTCCAGCCATTTAGAGTCTTTGAAAATATGACTTTATGGTCCTTGGAATTACATGTGTAGCCTTGCGTTGTGGCCTCTCTTGACCTGATATCATGCCTTTTATGTTCTGTTGTATATACCAATGAATGAAAGTCCCAGTAGGCAGAGATGATCCTGGCTCCATACTTAGTGATTATGTGCAGAAATGAAGAAAAGTGATTCTAGGAGACTTCACTTAAAAAGTTATGGGAATAAAATAGATCTCTCGCATTTGCTCCATCCAACCCTAAGACTCTTATATCTTTCCTTCTCTGTTAATTTTGATCTAGTAGTATAAACAAAAGGTGTGTCAAATGATATCAAAGATCTGTATATTACTTAAAGTTATAGATTATTTAAAGATCTACAGATTATGAAATAATCTATAGATCATTTCCTAACTATGGGAAAATCAAAGAATTGTGCAGGTTAATAGTTTACATCATATTTACACAAAAGTACATAAACTCCACCAAGTGGCTTTTCTTTGGTGTTTTATAAAACCAATGCATGTTCTGATGGAGGAATGGTACTGTATATTTACCTGAGACAGGAGTACCTGGCCATGAAAGCTCACTGCTTGCAGAGACCTGCTGTTTCCCTCTGCCGTAGTGAGTGAATATATACATCTGCAGCCACAGACAAAGCCATGTCACCATCTTTGATCTCAGCTCTGTGGACATTGCTGCCTGCTGCTCTCTTTACACCAAGGCTCCAATACAGAAGCACACCATGTGACTTCAACTTCTGAGATTTGCCAACATGTTTTCCTTTGATGTAGAATGCCCTTTTGTTTCAGTGTGCCTACCAGTGCTTGTGTCATCCTTCAGGATTCAGTGGGACTTGTACCTACCTAGAATATCAACTCAGTGCTCCTTCAGTGGATCACATGTACAGCTGTACCTGTACTGTCATGGAGGCCAAATCTCCTACTTCTGTGTACAGCTGTGTATATAAGCAAAGGCCCTTTCTATGAGTTCTTAAAGCAGAGGCTCTGTACTTGATTCCTCCTCTTTTTTTGAGGGGGTACAGTACTGAGGTTCCAACTTAGGGTTTCACCCTTGCTAGGCAGAGGTATTGCTTGAGCCACACCTCCAGCCCTTTTTGCTCTGGAGATTTTACTTTTGTTCTCATTAGCCTGGACCACGATCCTCCTATTTTATTATTCGTGTCATAGTTAGGGAGACAGGTACATACTACCATGCCCAGTTCTTCTCTATTGAAATGGGATTCACAATTTTTTTTTTTGTATAGGCTGGCCTGAAATCACAATCTTTTCAAATTCAGCCTCCAGAGTAGCTAGGATTACTGGCATTAGCTTTATGTCCATGTGTCTTCCACTCTCACCTAGAGCATGATGGTTTCTGGATTAGCACTGAGTTGAGCTGATTGCCTCTGAACTAGCAACAGTGTCTTGGGCTTGGACTAGGCTTGACGACAGAAGAATTGAACCAGGCACCTACAGTCATCCCAGAGACACTGTGAGTAAAAGTAGGAGTGCAGTCTGAATACTTGATTTGAGTTCAAATACAAATGGTTTCCTTATGTTGATTTTTCACTTGAATAGAACTTTACAAAAACTTATTTTAATGCATTTCTCTCTTTTCTATCAGTCTTTCAAAGTCAATGTTGCATATATAAACTTAAAAGAAAGCTTTTTGATGAGAATACCTATCTTTGTACATTGTCTCCTACCTACTGCTACTTGTCAGCAAGCCAGGACTCCAGATCAAGTGCTTAAAAAACTTTCCTTATCTATAAAATAGGAGTAATGGCACTAAACTCATTGAATATTTTTGGCAAGGAATATGTTAGTATTTATTTTTTCTCTGTTTTATTTTATTATTTTTTAAATCTTTTGACTACGTTAATATTTCAAAGAGTTTCAAACTATGTAGTATGCATTATATAAATGTCACAAAATAGACTCCAGTTTGTTCCTTATAGATGAGAAATTCCATAAATGTTAGGTTTTCCTTCTCCCTACTTTAGTACTTCTAAGCTTATTTCTTCACATATAGATCTGAGACATCCTTTGAGGATAAGACTAAAATATTGCTGGGGTGGGCTGGCTGAAGAATAAACAGAAAATATTTAAAGCTTTAATGAATTTAATTTTACTATTTACCAACAGCGTGCTTTTGTGCCAGGCACCTAGTGAGTTTAGACATCTTTTCATTATCATGTACATAGAATTATTGACTTTATATAGCTTTTGAAAAAAATTAAATCCCAACTTACCTTTTAGGCCTTTACTAACCCAAAATATATTTATGAAGAGCCTGATATACAGCATTACTCTTCTAATGCTGAGTGACAGGGCTACATGCTACATATTATGACCTCCCTCATTGGAGATATTATGACTATCAGCTCGTTGGAGAAGATCAGCAATCTACAATGGAGAGAAACAGAGCAACTACCAAACGGATGAAGTACTGCATTTGAATTCAGTGGAGCGGTATGGACAGTACGATCAGAGAGAATGAGTCCCGGGGGCAGTGAGCGAGTGAAGCAGAGACCAGAATGGCTGCAATAGGCACATCAAGAGGTAACCTCAGAAGAGTGTCAGCTGTGACATGATGACAACCACAACTGCAACTCTCTCTCCTTTTCTCTCTCTCTCTACACACATACATACACATAAGCAAACACATGTATGCACACATGTGCATATATATCCATATATGTGTACACACATATATAATAGTAATAACTGCAAAATATATAATAATTATTAGTAGAATCAAGGAACTATCTAGGTGATATACTTACAAAACTATGAGTGTGTGCAATAATTATTTTCATATTTGACAAATGAACCCACATGAGAACAAAGTATCTTGCTGAAGCTCTTTGCTCTCCTAAGGGATATGCAAGATTTGACCCAAGAATCAGGTCTATAATTTGAACCCCTATAAAATATGTCTTGGTTTCACAAATAATAAACTTGGCAAGTCTATTAAAAAACAATATGAATATATTGAATAGGGTGTTGGTGATGTGATTGGATATGAAAAGATTCACCAAGAGGTTGAGATCTGAAGATCCTGGGTTACAGTTAGATCCAGCAGAAAAGTTCATGAAACTCTTATCTTCAATTAACTACCCAAAAGCAAGAAGTGGGCCTGTCATTCAAGTTGTACAATGCTGCTTTGAGCAAAAAAGCTAAACTAGAGCACCAAGCCCCAAATTCAAATTCCTGTACCAACACACACACACACACGCACACACACACACACACACACACACACACACACACACACACACACACACACACCATTTTACAAGAAGAAATAGCAAACAATTTGAAATGACCTGGTACAATCTATGCTAGCTGATTGAAGGAATCAGAGTTGTCTCTCAGATGGAATATTTATTCATAGTTTAAAAATGTTTTATATTGGCTTGGAAATCATTCAGCAGTTTATACATGAACACCTCTTTAATGTTCCTGAACATCTTTCTTATACACTCAGTCTCTACAATTTATAAATTATATAAGCTTATGAAAGGTCACAGAAGCTCCAACAGAAGAGGACAAAAGGGGAAGAGAGGGCAAGAGATGAGAGAGGAGAGGAGAGGTGGGAGAGGTGGGGGAAGGGAGTTAAGTGGGAAGGAAGAAAGAGAGAGAGACAGGAGGGAGGGAGGGAAGAATGAGGGAAGGAAAAAGAAAGGGAGACAGAGGGAGAGGGAAAGATAAGGAGGGACAGCAGAAAGAGAGAGAAAGGGAAAGGGAGACAGGAAGGGAGGAGGCAGGGAAGAAGAATAGAGGAGGAGGAAGAGAAGGAGAAGGGGGGAGGAATTCATTTCTGGACACGTGCAGAAAATTAATAGTAGTAGAATAGAAATGTCTTTACACTTTCCAGTTCCAACTCTATACTTCAAATCTTGATCTTGATTTGAAGCCACTCCACGCAGGAAAGTCTGTAAGACTCTTATCTCCAATTAACCACAAAAAAGCCAGAAGTAAAACTGTGGATTAAGGGACAGAGCACTAGCCTTGATCATAAAAGCTCAGGGACAGCACCTAGACCCTGAGTTCAAGTCCTAGGACATTTTATTATTTTTTTAGAGGATATCAGTTAATATTTAATATTGCTTCAGGGACAATAATAAAAATCATTTTCTAGATGTTTTCCCTGGTTCTTTGAAATATTATTTAACAATATTTCATATCCAGGTCACGGGCCCTGGGGCAGACTCTGACCATGGTAGACACCACAGGAGGGAGGCCTGCACTGCGAGGTGAGCAGGGTCAGGGGTGGCAGGTGGGAAGGACAACCATGCTGCAGTGGGACAGCAAGAGAGGAGAATAAGAAGATGGAGACACTATGGGCAACGTGCTGCTCAAAGGCTTTGTCACATAGACTCCAAGCCCCCATCCCACCCCCATCTCAGGCTCCCATATAGCTAGCTGCATGACCGATGTGTGCTACTGTGTCCAGCTGTTGGTTGGCAGTGGGTGTATGCCAAAGCTGACCTCCAGTCTTGATCCTCCAGATCTCAGACTCCTAAGTACCTAGGATAACAGATGGGAGCCACCAGTGTCTAGTTACTGACATTAGTCATACTATTTACAGACTTTGATGGGGAGAGAGAGGTAGAGAAGGAATTCCTGGAAAAATAAGGAATACCTTTAAGAAAGGAATATCATCCTGGATTTCCAAAGCCCACTTGTTGATTATGTTTATGTACACATGCCATGCATAACCAGAAAGGAAAATCCAATGACAAGAGGTGGTTTGGTTTTTTTTTTTTGCTTTTCAAGCCACAGCTACATATGCGGCAGGTGTTTTGTGGGTTCAAAGTTCACCTGAACAGAACCATGGAGCATATCCCAGAGCAGATGCTGGGAGCAGGGCCGCTATGACATCCCAGACTGAAAAACACAAACGGAAGTTGACTTTTGCAAGCTAACGAAATCTACAGGGATCATATCTGCTTTTGTATTAAAGCTGCCTTTTGATTTTTCTCAGTGTTATTTCTAATAAAGGAGGAATTGTACATTGAGTAACAATGACTCACTGATATAATTCACCATCATAATGTAGTTTCTATCCCAATGTTGTAGACTTATTAGTGTATGATGTTCAACTCACTGGCACTGACTTTCCTGGCAGCTTAACGATAAGTGGCTACACTGAGGTTGGACTGGGATTCACAGCTCTTTCCTGTAAAATTCCATATAGAGCCAGGTGCCAGTGGCTCACACTATAATCCTAGTTACCCAGGAGGCTGAGATCTGAGAATCACAGTTCAAAGCCAGCACAGGAAGCAAAGCCCATGAGACTTCTTATCTCCAACTATTTACCCTGAAACTGGAAGTGGAGCTGTGGCTTAAATGGTAGAGCACTAGCCTTGAGCAATAAAATTTGAGGACAATATTCAAGCCTTAAGTTCAAGCTCCAGGACTGGCACAGAAAAAAATCCAGATAGAAAATATTGTTTTATTTTGAATGTGACAATTTTACTATCTTTAGTTGTACAGAGGGGATTTAAGATGTCAGTTTATGAGTACAATGCATCCTGATTAATGTCCCCTCTCATTGTTTTTCTCTCGGTTGGGGCCATTGTAATAGTCTTGTCCCAATATTTGTACTGTAACCCTCAACCCTTCATGTACTGATGATTGGGGCACAGTGTTTTGGGAGGTGATTTCCTTCCAGGAAGCACAGAAGGGAAAGCCAGACAGAAATAGTGGCTTCACAGTAGAGTTCATAATAGAGAAAAATCAAGTGTGGAATATATAAGGGTTCTCTGCACCATCTTCACATTTTTTCTTTGAATCAAAAACTCTTCTAAAAGAATCCCAAAGCCCATCAAAGATGAGGTTGTTGCACTACTTGGGGTATGGAGAAGTCTTGCTGATAGGGCGATTGTGAGCTAAGAGAAAGGGTGCAGAGGAGTCAGCAGCATGTAAGGAGACGTGAAGGTTTAAGCAGCTGATGCAAATACTCAAGGTTGAGAGAAGAGAAGAAGTGGTCCTTGGGGGCGTCCTCATCACCATGCTCCAGAGATCCAGGGTAGGGGGTGGGGGGCGGGTGGGCTGCAGTAGTCCCTGTCCAGGGCTTGGAACTTCCTGGACCACAGAAGCTGTCGGAGATACCCTTAGATGATTAGCATGATCAGACTTGTGGTTTTGAAGGATTGCCCTCAGTGATCTTTTTTTTAAAGAAAGCAAAGGCTCTCATTATTTCAGATCTTTTCTTCCCTCTCACCCCTGCCATTTGGGAACCATCAGGGCTAATTCAGGCCCAGCTTCCTCTGGGTTTCCCAACCCCAGAGCCCCAAGTGGATCTTATAAGGAAGCTGAAGTCACTCCTGCGGGCCATGGTGAGTGTCTCAAATTCATTTGCTAATTACCAGGAACCTTGGCAAATAGGCTTGCACCATCTCCACTTCAGACACAGTTCTCAGTAATTAGTAATCAATTACCACTCTGCTCCTGAGACAAGGGTGATGTGTTCTCCTCACCAAAGCTGTGCTGACAGGCAACTGAGTCATATCTTCCTCAAGTCCGCCAAAAACCACACACGGAACAAAGGGGGAGAAACGGGAGAAACCTGAACCATCCACATGGTGTGGTGGAGACCAGATAGATAATTATCCGTCCCTGGAAGCACACCTTGCATTTGGAATGAGGAGATTTGGCATGAAGACTGCCGCTGTCAGGCCCTGGGTTGTTCTGTGTCAGAGAAGTAGCTGAGCAGGAAGATTTAGTCATCTTCAACTTTTTGCTCCAACCTCTTTGCCTCCTCCCCTTAGATTGGTCTTTCATAATTTAAACACTGTACTATCCCCAGAGAGAACATTCTGTCATGCTGCCCTTTGGGGACCCTCCAAAAAAGTCATGTATGCATGTTGGGGTGAGGGTCTACTCACTTTCATAATCAAATTCAGGTGTATATGTAAAACCTTGAATAATATAGCTCTTCCTGTATTGTCGTTCTCATCTCTGCCCCATGTCAGAGGCCTTAGACATTACAAGACTGGGCTCAGCATCATGTCTTCACAAGTTGCTTTGCTATGTCAGATGTACAACCCTCATTGCTAGTCCTAAGAATGAATAAGGCATCTAGGTTTCTTTCATGACTAAAAGTCCTCTTCAAGGAAAAAAGTGTTTTTAATTTTAATTTAGTTTAATCTTCCTTCGTTCATTTGTTTGTTTGTTCCTTCCCTCCTTCCTCCCTCCCTCCTCTCTCTTTCTCTCCCTCTACCTCTCTTCCTTTTTCCTTCCTTCCATACATCATGTACTGTCTGAGAAACCATGGCCTAAAGTCTCACAGAAACACATCTGTTTTCTCTTAAGGTAGATTTCAATCTCTGAAACATTTGCATTGACTTTTCTATATAAAGTAAGGTGCCCAACTCGTTCTCTTGTGTGTGGACATTCATCGTACAGTACCATTTGTCAATATAATTATTGTTTCCCATCAAATGATGTAGCATCCTCTTTGCAAACCATTTTATCCTAAATGTTGTGCTTATTTCTGAACTCCCAGTTCTACTCCATTAACCTGTAAGCTTACCTTGTCTTCGTACTACACTGTCTTGACTATTGTAGCTTCATAGTATAATTTGAAATTAGCAAATCTTTCTCTACCTTAAAAAAAAACATCTTTTGTGTATTTGATATGTTTTGTATTCCGGTATGAGTTTGTGGATCAACTTATCTATTTCTGCAAAAATCACATTCGTATTTTCAAAAGACATGTTAAATCTGTAGACCAACGCCTGAGTATTACACTTGAACAATAGCACGTCTTCTGGTTCATGAACATGGATTGCCTATCCATGTACACATGGATTCTTGGGCTTTTTATCACAAGTTTTTTGCACTTTTCTGTGAAGTCCTATACTTCTTTGGTTAAATTTACTTGTAAACAGTTTTTGGTAATATTCCATTTTTTTTTAACTTTGCTTTTAGATTATTCCTTGCTAGTGTATAGAAATATACTAGGGTTGACTTAGTTTATTAGCTTGAATAAACTCTTTGCCTGTGGCTTCATTTGGGTTGTTTATAGGAAAGACAATGTTATCTTCATAGCTCTCTGTTTACCTGAGCCTTCTGAGTCCTTCAGGGTAGTGTCAGATGGAAGAGGTGAGAGTGGTCCCCCTTTGATGCTTCCTCTTGAGGTTTGGGGAAATACTTCCAGTAGATTTTTCACCATTGCATTAATGTTCTTGGGGGGGCTTCCTAGATGCCATTTATTGGATTAATGCTGTGATTCCTTGCTTGTTGTGTTTTTTCATCACAACAAATGACTGGCTTATGACCACATGTTCTTTGTGCATCATTTGAGATTATGAGGGGGGTGGGTTACTTCTCTTTATTCTGTGAATAAAAGAGTATCACAGTGATGGACTCTTGTCTGTTGGGCCAGTGCTATATTTCTGCAATTAGTCTCAGTCAGGATGTATATCCTTTTAATAAGCTTCTGGATTTGCTTGGCTAGTATTGTCAAGATGGACATGCCAGAGATTCAGTGGAAAATACTTGTGAGGAATGAAGAGGAAGGACGGGGAGTGGGTAAGGAGAGACATCCTTCGTATCGTGACTCTACTAACACCTGCTAGAGCAGAGAGGCCAGGAAGACTTGGGCTGGGCTGCAGATCTTCTCTCAGCCAGGCTGAGGGGAGCACCTCATGTACATGGTGCCTGTTGGAGAGACTCACATGAGATAGAAATGTTTGGGTCTCTATGTCCAGCCATTGGCTGAGAAGTCAGAGCATGCAGGACCCCAGCCAGGCACCACAATTGCTCCAAAGATGGCATCTCTGAAATCTGCTGGCCAACTGTACCCACCATAGCAGGTCTCTCTGAACGCCTCAGCTGTGTGAAGCTCATGGCCACCAAAAAGGCATAGGAGGTAGGAAGAAGAGCAGTGCTCAGCGTCATTGTCTGAAGCTGGAGCTGACTCTCAGGAGCACCATGGATGAGCCATGC
Source organism: Perognathus longimembris pacificus (assembly GCF_023159225.1). NCBI lineage: Eukaryota > Metazoa > Chordata > Mammalia > Rodentia > Heteromyidae > Perognathus > Perognathus longimembris. Next base: position 66,283,757 of record NC_063162.1, on the reverse strand, counting down.
ATTGAGCACGCAGGCCTTTCAGCAGACGTATAGCTCCCTCAGCCCACATGACAGATATCTCTGAATCTGATGGTCCAGGGAAGGCCCAGAGTCTCATTGCTTATCCAGGAATCTCTGCATGAACCTCCTGGTTTGAGTACTGGCAGTTGTAATTTGTTGCCTTTATTATCTTGTAAAGATGTTAATCTCCCAACCACAGCAAGGGGTTGCTTCTGTGATTGATTCTGCTTCACTACTTGACATGTCAAGAGCTTGCAGACGCCCTGTGCTGCCTTGCCAAGGTCCCTGCATTCCTCCTCTGTCCTAGAGAAAGTGAGGAGATAGAACAGTACAAGCAGCACCTCATTGCCCTTTGGCCCTTGGCATCCACCATGAGTCACAGGAAAGGGCGGGGCGGGCAGCCAGACCTCTCAGCATCTTATATCTCAGCTTGGCAGGCATGGAAGCCAGAGGACTCCCACACTGAACTGCCTATGGGCAACTCCAAGAAAGTGGACCATAGGGATTTGTAGCTGGGGTCTTGCCACACACATCTGCCTCTGCACTGCAGCCCAGGGCTGCTCTGTTGGTCCCATGTCCTTCCTCTACTCCTCTAGTCTATCCATAGTTTTCCTCCATTGATATTCTTGTACCAGCCATGTCACTATAGGAAAGATGACGGGCAGGCACTCTAGCCAGCAGCTGGCACACACATCTAGACAGAGCTTTCAGGATTGCTGTTCTCAGAACTTTCTGCTGTCTCTTTGTTGGAGGTGAGGGTAGTGGTCATGGGGCTTGGACTCATTTGGGGCCTGGACACCATCCCTGAGCTCTTTTTACTCAAGGCTAGTGCTCTACCATTTTGAGCTACACCTCCACTTCTGGTTTTCTGGTGGTTAATTAGAGATAAGTGTCTCATGGACTTTCCTGGCTGGGCTGGCTTTGAACCAAGTACTTAGACCTCAGCCTCCTGAATAGCTAGGATTACAGGGAGGAGCCACCAGAACCCAGTTTTAGTATGACTTGTTCACCACAGTGCCTACGCACCTTGGGTGGATGGTGTTTTAGACATCAGGTTAAGGCCTGGTCACAGTTGTGATCATGAAAGTAACAGACTGCTATTGTCCACATCCATCTTTCCAGTGTTCTGAAAGACTGGCTTATGAGTGGAACTGGAACTTGGTTTTGGTGATTCTACCTGCAGTTGAACTTCCACCTGCAGTTCTGATCACCTGGTCTTCTATTAAGTGTAGCCCTGGAGGTGCGCCAAGGGGTATGTGGCCACCTCTAAAGCTGGGGCTTTTGGTGGCTGGGTCCCTTTTCCATCCTCTGCCAATGAATGCTACAGACTTGACAAAGTCATGATCCATGAAGAGAGTGACAGACACACAAGAACACTGTAAACTGAGCCCTGAAGGCATTTGAAGTTGTGCCTTCAGCACTGAAGCATGTTTATTTCCTACTGCCTCCTTGCAGCTTAACACACCATCCACCACCCTGTTCACTACTGACCTCTCTGAGTCAGAAGTCTGAGGACGACTTGACTTCTTAGAGGTCCACAGGCTGAAATCAAGGATGAAAGTTGTGGGGCTGAACCCACCTCTGGGCTCATGGAGGTTGGTAGAATTCAGGTGTCTGACATTGCAGGGCTGAGTTCCTGTCTAGCCGGGTGTCAGCAGAGTGATTTCCAGCTCCCAGGTACCACCTGCACACCCTGGCTCATGGCCCCTTCCCCCAGAGTCAGTAGATTCTATCTCACACTTTGAATTTATCTCACTTCCTTCAAATTCTGGTCCTACATTTCCTCTCCTCTCAGGGAGCTGGAGACAGTCTTCTGCCTGTCAGGACCCACAAAAATGTTTAGACTCACTTAGAGAATTTAGTTTTTAAGGTCCTTAAGTGAGTCACTTCTGAAAATCCCTCCTTACCATGACCTGAACACATTCAGATGCTGTAGGGTGCAGACATCTGTGGTGAGGGATGCTAATCTGTCTACCACAGAGAGGATAAGAAAAAAGGAGACAAAAGAACTACAGTTGTAGAAAATAAAAGCAGAGCATTTGGGGACGAAAAAAGGAGTTTCAAAAGGATGGTGGTTCCAGGTCATACACAGTCACAGAATTTTACTACATGTTGCTTGAATAAAATGGGTCCACACCATCTGAGACCCCCCATTATAATAGCCATCCCCACCTTTCCTGTCTGTGAACACTCACACTCCACGAAAGCCTGCATACAAAGTTTTAATAACAAAGAGCAGTTTGGCTGTGGGTGCTCTAACTAAAGAGGCTAGCATGCACTTTGCCAGTAGAAGATGAGCACAATGCAAGGAATAGGGGAAAATTAATTCAACACCTACAACACTAATAAGCAATGCCTTAATAATGAGATACTGTCAACAATTCCACAGTGAATGGCCTCTAATGTGACAATGGAGAAGACAAGTCATTGGAAGGGATGGAGGGAGGCACTTAATGAGTCTCAACTGGAGAGGAAATAAATCACACAGTCTCAGGCACAAGCATAGAAAATAAATCAAATTCAACCATGTTGACCTAAAATATCATTTTTTTCTCTATCTTTTTTGATACCGCATTTAAGACTCCTTACTTGCTAGGAAGGTGCCCTAAAAATAATAGCAGCCTCGTAAGAAATGTATTTACTGCCCTACGTATGAAACTATAACCCCTCTGTACATCACTTTGACAATAAATAAGGTATTATTTTTAAAAAGAGTCTGAATAAATTCATGATAACTTTTTGCATCATTCCAAGATCTCTCATGGGAAACAGAAACCAAGCAGTCTCTGCAGGAACAAAACCAAGATCCATCAGTTACTTGAAAACATATGATTTGAGGAAGGATTTCAGGTACAGCTAAGCTGCTTACAGACAGTAGAGACGATCAAGAACACTCTGGACCACCAAATGAAAACTGAATCTTCAGACACCATTCTTTTTTCTGTCCAGTCTGTAATCCTCTCTACCTCTGAGATTTGGAAGTTTTGACTACAAGAGTATAAACAAATATTATTTAACATTCAAATAACTATTATAGACTTTTAAATTTTATTAATTATTATTATTTTACTTTCTGGAGACAGGTCCCACTCTGTTGTCCAGCCTCACCTAAACTTAAATCTTCCAGGGCTGGGAATATGGCCCAGTGGCAAGAGTGCTTGCCTCGTATACATGAAGCCCTGAGTTCAATTTCTCAGCACCACATATATAGTAAACAGCCAGAAGTGGCACTGTAGCTCAAGTGGCAGAGTGCTAGCCTTGAGCAAAAAAGAAGCCAGGGGCGGTGCTCAGGCCCTGAGTTCAAGGCCCAGGACTGGTTAAAAAAAAAAAAAGAAATCTTCCAGTCTCACCAGTGCTGGAATTACAGGCACCCACTATTGCACATGACTGCAATTGGCAATTTTTAATTATTATTAATTAATAGAATGAAGTAGGTTAGCTAAATCTGTAAATTTATTCATTTTAGTTAGCTAATATTTATTCCTCATCTATTTCCAAAATAGCTAAGGTCAATAATTACTTAGCTAATAAAGAAAAGTGTACATTAGGAAAAGTGTAATTCATAATCATTTTGCATTATTTAAAGTAAATCTCATTTACATTCATGAATTTACATTCGTAAGAATTTTTTTATGAGAGTACAGTAAGTTCCTCAATTTTGGAGAGCTTCTTTTTTTGGTGATGGTCCTGGAGCTTGTACTCCAGGTGTGGCTGCTATCCCTGAGTTTCTTTTGCTCAAGGCTAGCACTCTACCACAGTGCCAGCCACTTCTGGCTCTTCCTGAGTAGTTGATTGAACATCTGAGTAGTTTTTTGGAGTCTCACAGACTTTCCTGTTTGGGCTAGCTTCAATGTGATCCTCAGATCTCAGCCTCTTGAGTATCTGGGATTACATGTGTGAACCACAGGCCCCTGGCCATTCACACATATTCTAAGTCAGAGAAAAATACATTACTGGACTCTGTACTTTTGAAACCAAGTCAATCCATATAATATGATGATTCCTGGTAAGTAAAACACCAGAGCTATTTAAACTCTTTTGACAACAAGTGGCAATTGCTTTGTCATTCATTGATTTAATTACTTAAACCTTATGGAAGACCAGGCTCTACAATCTCAGCCCACAGAGGTAATTAACATCAAGTAAAGCTAGAGAATGTCATTACCTTTCCTCTGTAGACAACTGATTATATTGAATTCTCAGAGTCAGTGGTGGGCAGGTGTATCCATTACTTGATTGTAGATCAGAGTATTTGAATAATTCTTGAGTGTTGAGAAATGTAAATATGTGGATTATTTTTTTCCTTCAAAGTAAACTTTGAGTTTGATATAGCTTACTTCAGCAGAATTTATGAGAAAATGATGGTAGAACATGATAATGATAACCCCAGGTTAGGTGGCCTAGCCAATCCCAGGGTACCCCCAAAGTAGCTTAGCAAAGAAGCAGCTAAGTTTTCAGACTGATGGATCTCACAGAAAACTGTCACAGCAAGAGAATCAGTGGTTGTCCTCCTTTCTGGGCTATGGCTTGGCCACGATGGGACAGAACTTGGAAGGGAACACAGAGGTTATGTCTTCAGTGTGGCAGCCTTCCTCCCCACGGCAGGTCTGCCATGGCTGAGCTGCTCACCGGGGATGGTGTCACCGCTGCCCCCACCCATGCTCCTCACCAGAGCCCCAGGGGGAGAGCTTTTGTCTGGCCTCGTAAGGTCCTTCCATGGCCTGGCTGAGCCTGCTACGGACTCCAGCTGGAGGGCTCAGCTCAGTGAGCTGTAGCCAGTGCTGAGCAGCTGGAGAGAACACCCAGGAAGCCTGTCTGGCCTGAAGCTCCTGCATCCCAGGGCTCCATTTCCACAGGGGAGGGGCTCTTGATTTGGTCTCTGCTCCTATGGATTGCAGGTGTCTCCATGCCGTGGTGAATTCTCCTCTGTGTGTGTGTGTGTGTGTGTGTGTGTGTGTGTGTGTGTGTTGTACTGAGCAGAAGAATGAAATCATTAAACACAATGTGGGTACAGGCTAAGAGGGTGGAACATTATTCTTGGCCCTTGAGTGCTCTTTACGTTGCCACTGAACCAGAAGGACAGGGCCAAAGGAGAAGAATGCAGAGTGGGAGGCACCTGACAGAGCTCAGGACACTTAATTTCAAATTAGATTCAAAGAAGGAATGTGTGTCTTTCCTGGAGGTTTCCACTATACATCATCCTTATGAGAGTTTTCTTTTGTGATAAGAAGAACGATAATAATCATGCTTAAAGCACTGGCTTGTGTGATCTCCTGGGAGGGACAGTATCCAGTATATGCCAGCTTTGTAGATGAAAGCAAGGTTGATAAACATCTTTTTACTTTTTTGTTGTCTTTCTTAAGTTTGAAAGCTTGTGTGGAAATCATATTGGAAGGACAATTGGATGAAACCTCTCTCCTCCACAAAGCAAGTAAAACAAACCTGCACAAATGATCACAAGCATATCACTGCACTGGGGATGTATTCAGACAGATAAATGCCATAGATACTTATTGTTTAAGATACTTATTGTTTACTTAATCATTTTCATCCTCATTTTTGTTTCCAAATTTCTTTCCATCTTAAATGCAATTCAATTCCCTCTTAGTACCTCACAGTAATTGGGGAGATGCAAATGTGTTTCAGACAGAAGTTCTATCCTCAAAAAGCATGAAGCAAAATCCTCTTGGCTCAATTAGAATCACTATTAGAAAAGGAAAATGTGGACTAGGACTAGAGAAAAGAATACTTGGTGGAATTGTGCATTATTCTAGCCATTCTATTTTAGCTCATGTTTTCAGAGGTTTCAGTTTATGTTTACTTGTACCCATTTTTTGGCATTATTATAGGATTATGTATGGTGAAAGGGAGTGCTAGGTGCTGGTGGCTACTTAGCTACCAGCTTCTCAGGAGGTTGAGGTCTGAGGATCACAGCTTAGAGCCAGCTGGGGGAAAGTCTGTGAGACTTACCTTCACTTAAGCAGTGAAAAGCCAGAAGTGGAGCTGTGGCTCACTTCGTAGAGAGCTAACCTTGAGCAAAAATGCTAAGGGACAATGCCAAAGCCCTGAGTTCAAGCCCCAGTACTGGTGTATGTATGTGTGTGTGTGCACACATACACACATACACACACACACAGGAGAGGAAGAAGAGGAGGAGGAGGAGAAGGAGAAGGAAGCAGAGGAAGAGGCAGAGGAAGAAAAAGAGGAATTTATCAGTTATCTACTTGATACCATTATGTGCCACTATGTGTGAGATTTTTGGCAAAACATTTAGGTTTGCAATTCTAGTTAAATATGTTTAGTTGACTATTAAGTCTGCATCATTAGACTTTTTTTTAGTATATTTTTAAATGCCAGTTTGTGTTTGATTTCTTTATCATTTAATAGCCTATTTTAAATTATTTAAAAATTATGGTCCCTCTACTTCCTTTCTCTTCCCTCCCTCCCTCCCCTCCCTCCCCTCCCTCCTCTCTCTCCCCTCCCTCCCCTCCGTCCCTTCCCTCCTTTCCTCCCTCCCTTCCTTTCATTTTTTTCTTTCCGTCCCTTCCTCCTTCCTCCCTCCCTTACTCAGCATGCACTTCTTGCATGCTGAGTTCTAAATACTCTACAGATGTTAACCTATTTAATCTTAATGGTGGATGTGTGCTAGAGAGGTGAGGCTAATCGTTTCCATCCTATGGATCAGGCTGGCGACGACAGAGACCCGTTTCGGTGGTTTTGTACAGTCAATCCCTGGGAAAACAGGACTGAGCTCTCACTATTTGTACTTCCCATTTGTGGTATCATTTACAAAGTGGCCATGTAGAGAAGCCAGGCCTCATGCTGTGTTCTTTACCTTGAACAAAATGATTGAAAGACAGCCCAAGTCTTCAGTCTTCAGCGATGCTCTGCAAAAGACAAATGAGCAAGTGCCAATCTCCTACACAGGATCAGCCAGCCTTCAGCTGTTCCTGAGACTCCACCTTTCCATAAAGATTAACTGTCTGTTCAATCGCACAGGAATAACACAGTACAATGCTCAGCACTGGTCAATCACTAAAAGACCCGCTACATCCATGGGCCTGCTTCTTCTGTGCTCTCTTTTTGGGTTAATGGAGTCAGCACCCTGGATGACTGTTCTAGGGAGCCTGAGCGGGTCTGGTCCTTCTCTCATCTGCTACCTCTGATACATTCAGGTGCTGATCTGCCTTCTCCAGCAAACACACTGCCTTCTCCTTCCAGCCACACCTTCTGTGTAGCCCTTATTCCTTCCCAGACAAGCCAAAGCAGCTAGGCTGCTTCCTTCCCCAGGTGGGTTAGAATCCAGCCCCAAACCCTCCCAGGATTGCCCTAACTTTGCTCTATCTTTCTGTATAGCAGCTAAACATAGAGAAATTAAGACTCTCGTTCCAAATGGGTTTCCCCCCTCCTTTAGAGGAAGAAATGCTATAATTGACAGGCAACTAAGAACCTGAGCAGGATTTGCTGAATTTTCTCTGTGTCTATTGCATTAGCTCAGATTATTTCTATCCAGCCTTAATTTTTTTCATTATCTTTAAGTAGCTGTACAAAAGGGTTGCCATTTAACAAAGCACTTTATGAATACCATATATCTTGATCAATGTCACCCCTTCAACATTCTCACCCAGCCCTCCCCCTCACCAGCCCCCATTCTTCCTAACTTTGTGGGATATATTTCTGAATGGCTGTCTGTGTTTCACTGAACCTAAGCACAGAGGTAGATAGCTCCCCTGGCCTCTCTGGATCCTCAGTCTGAAGGTTCCTGTCTCCTGTGACTAGATCTGAATACACTTCTTCCCTTGGCTTTGTTAGAGTGGTGTTGACCACAAACCTCCATGAGGAGAGGGAGAGTCCCTCGTTTCCACCTGGCGAGTGGGAAGATCCTTGCTAACCACTTGATAATGATTTGAAGCTGATGATTGAATCACTGATGACAGGATTCCTCGGGTGGAAGGAGAGGGGGTGGCTGCTTCCTGTAGTTAGCGTTCTGTGATCCCCCAGGGCTTCCCTTTCTACGTACATAGCCCTCCAACATTGAGGCAACCCGCTTCCGATCCCCTCTAATGACCTGCTGTGCTTTTGGACTAAGCCAGCAAGTATAGAAAGTCAGAGAGAGTGAGGCAGGGTTCCTCTGGTTGCTCTTTCTGGCAAAGAGAGGAAAGGCATAAGGGTGTGGGGTTGGTGGAGCTGTTCCTGAAGACCCGAGAAGCTCTGTTCCACAGGATGCATTTCCCTCCAGTGCTTGGCTCAGGCTGGCAGCATGCGCACTAAAATTGGGATGGTCCAAACAACAAGAGCATGGCCCCTGCACATGGTCCTCCAGTTTTGTTGGAGCAACAGGACTGCAAGCCAAAGATGATGGTTATAGTGTGGTCTTGAGAAGAGAGGATTCCCTGTGGCGTGCTTTGCCTTTGCCATGCAATGTCCAGCATGCTTCCTTTCAGAACTGAGCACAATTTAAACCATTTAGTACTGTGTGAACCCAGTCACAGTCCAGAAAAACTGCATCTCATGAGGGTAGGAAGGGAAGCAGATCAGTGAAATCACTACAGCAGAGCCATTAAAGAAAATTGCCTTGTGAGTTTTGCTCTTGCAAATCTGTGATCAAACTTATTGATTCAGGTGAGTGTGTGCAGATGGCAGGAAAAACGGATAAACCAAGACTTGTCTGACAACGAAACAGGGGCGAGGGGCTGCAAAAGAATGAGGAAGTAAGGATGAGATAATGCATCCTTGTCACCATAACTTTACAGGAAACAGAAAGGAGACCCATCATCAGTAAACCATCTCAGCTCTTACCATTTAACCTAACATCAACCTCTGTCACAAAGAAGGCTGAGATGGCTGAAGTACTATCTTGTCTGTAGCCGTAGGTGCCATATGCTCTCTTTTTCTGCCATATTTTTTCTAATAAACTTAATAAACTTCCTTATTATTTTTATTTATGTTCATGTCCTGTATTCTTCTCTTGCAAGACACAAGGATCAGTGTTGTTTATCTACCCTAAACTTTCAATGTATCTGGTGGGTTGGCAGGGAAGTTAGGGATTAAGCATTAAAAATTTCTGACTTAGATTCAATGAATGGTTACGTTATCTACTACCTAAAGTAAAAGACTATGGTGCTTTTTTCCATTAAAGATTCAAATGTTTACCTCAGTTTAATGGCAACATTTATTTTTTAATTAATTTCATATGGTATTTTTTGCTTCTGATACTTTAAAATAAACATAATATTTATTTAATAGTCTTTGTGCTTAATTTGCTTCATTTTCAAAATTCGGTGTGACTAAGCTATATTTTCTGCTAGTATTATGGAGAGTGGAACAGATAATCCATGTGGCTGTTTGCTTCTTGGGGATTATCCTGAGGAGTTAATCACAGAGGAAATTACTTTCTCAAAAAGCATTCATCCTCGTAGAACAGCATGGCTGGAATGTGGGTTACCACAAATGTAAGGAGCTAACCACAATCATAAGCCCTTAATGCTCTTCAGAAGGGTTTTACTTCCAGAAGTTTCTAAGTTCATCAGTTTCTCTGCCATTTCAATCATGCTACATTTACTCGTCTAGTGGTTACTTGATTTTCCTTTAATTTATACTTCCTTTGTTGCTATTCAGGATTAATCCTTTTGAAACATTGCTTACTATAAAGATTTCTTTGTAGGATGTCCACTTAGATCATTCTGAATCTGTCTAACTGTGTGTGAATCTCTTTTCATCTTAGCTATGTCCATAATAAAGAAAAAGAGCATTTGTTTTAGATGAAACGTCCAGGCAATCAAACATGTAATCACACATACATGCACATATGTATATATACACACAGACACACACATTCACTCACACAATAGCTACATATAATACCTGCTAAGAGGTGTACATATTAGCTATTATATACAGCTAACAGTTAAAACAAAGCTACAACTTTAAACTATTAACTGAATTGCCCAAAAGAAGTTAAAAATTAAACTAAAAACAAGTATCTGATATTAGGAATTAGGTAAAAAATTATTGAGATTGTAATAAAAGCTAAAACAAGGTACCAAGATTCAGGAAAAGTATGATAAAAATAAATAAAGAAATTAATAGTATACAAATTAAATTGCATGTAGAAACAAACTACGAAGGGAAGGAATGGCAGTGCCTAATGGAAAGGACAATGATAAATGTGTCACCATGGAGAGATGATAGATAAAGAGGTAGAAAAGAACCAAGCAGGAACTCTGGATTTGAAAAGTGCAGTAAATAAACAACTCATGTGTACCTGTGAGGTTCAAAAGCAGATGGGAAGTGATTGGAGGAAAAAAATCAGTGACCTTGAAGATGAATCAATGAAGATCATACAGTCTGAGAAACAGAGAAATAAGAGAGTGAAGAAGAAAAATAAGTGAGCAGAGCTGGGAAGTGACTCTTTGTAGACAGGAGGCTGGAGATGGTGGAGATATTCTAGAATTTGATGGTGGGAATGGTTACACAATTTTTCCCTTATACCAAAATGCCTAATTGTACATGTAGAATTGTATCACAATAGAAATTAATTGCTTAAAATATTTTTTAGAATATAATCGTGTACAGATGGAAGAGAAAAAGAATGTTTCCTAAAGCTTCAGCCTGACAGGAAGCTCACAAAACAGCTTGGAGAGTGGCAGATCTTTGAGGCCCTCAGCACCCTGGGATCCTCTGCTCCTCTCTAGCTCCTTCCTGCAGACTTTCCACATATTCACTGGTCAAAGAATTGCCTGCCTGGGTGTGGATCATCAGCCAGTGAGAGCACTGAGGAAGGAGAACATCGAAGGCATATTAGATACAATGGCCAAATAACAGAAGCGTCTGTTGCTCTGAGCCACTGACCCTCCTGGTTGGACACCCCTGGGAGGTGCACGCAGGCTGGAGAAGCCCTGTGCTCCACCCTGGATCTCTTTGAGCCTGCGGGAACTGGTGTCAAGGCCAGGCCAGAACTGGGCTCTTGAGCACACAGTGCTGCTGTGACACCAAAGGGGAAGCTGGGGAGATCAGTCATGGTGGATGCCTGGAGTCCTGGACTTGAACTCATTTGGGTTGTCGTGTAATAAAACAGAAGCACAGGGCAATAGTAACCTGGAGGTGTGGGTGGGGCATCGCACTGTAGAGAAGACGTTCTTTCTGTTCCTTCAAGCACATATTCCTCTTAACCTTTTATGACTCTCCAGACTGCCTCACTATGTCCAATTCAATTCCGGGAAAGAAATTCCTATTCACAAACAGAGTGGCCACTGCACCTGCACCTGATTGTCTCCAGTGACACAGGGCAGTGCCCAGAGCCCAGAGTGATTCCCTTTCTAAACTCAACCTTTGAATAATTCCGGGCAACCAATCGATGCAAAACCCATAGCTGGAGTGGAGTGCTCATGAACACCAAGTTCAGGGCTCTAGGAACAGAGAGCAATCATTTGGGTGCACCTGGGTACCCAACTAAAGATGCGTGCATTCATGGCAGTTAGGAAAGAAATTTCCAATTTATTGTAAGAGATAAATTCTGGGCTTTCTCTTTCCCATTAGTGGTTAGACTGTTTGTTCTAGTTTCATGCTATAATCTACAACATATGGTAGCACTTTAAATAAAGGTAGGTTTGCATCCTTGGTCCTACTAATAAAACGGAACTGTCTTGCCTCAGACTCTGTGGCACCATCACACTTCTGTGCATGGTAAACCTAGCGACTTGGATGGGAACTTATATTGGCACCCATCAGAGCATCTGCATGGGAATCAGCCCCCTGGCTGGCACAAGCATGGCGGATTTCTGCACAAGCGATTTAGGAAAAAACAGATTTGAAGGAAATTATTTGATCTAAGAATTTGTGTCCTCTCAAAGGCCTTTCCCCACTGTGGGGGATGGGGACACCCCATCACCCTTGCTGTGAGCTCTCTATCCTGTTTTCATCTTGGGTCATACCTGGAAAGAAGAGGGGGTACCTGGAGAACACATGCCCCAGTGGGGAGGGTCCACTTGCTTTCCACTGTAAGGTTTTGTCCGTGGCTTATGCATGTACTTGTTTTTATATTCTTCTTATATAATTTACTTTTGGGACTGTAAACATAGCAACTTGGTTCCACGGTGACAGAGAGCATAAGGAGCTTAGGCTGCAGGGAAGTCTCTTTAGAAATGAAAAATGACAGCTATTAGGGGCATACGTATATATGAACACCACCATATCTTCTAGTATTTGTGTTATTGTGAATGATTGTTATTTTTGTAGCTAGTACTCACAGTTATGTACAAAGTCGGAAAAAAACAAAATTGCTAATTTGAAATAAGATGTGCTAGTGACAATAAACATTTAAAAATAATTTGAGTTGCTGGCTGAGTGGTTATCTTCTATAACTTTCCTCCTCCTCCTCCTCCCCCACTCCTCCTCACTCCTCTTCCTCTCCCCCTCCTCCATTTCCTCCTTCTCCCCCTTCTTCTTCTTTCTCCTCCCCCTCTCCCCCTCCTCCTCCTTCTTCAGCAGGTGCCTGTGGCTCATGCCAGCAGGTCTAGCTATTCTGGAGACTGAAATGCAGAGGAATCCTGTTTTGAAGACACCGTGAGAAAAACAGTTTACTAGTCCATCTAAGTTGAAAAGGTAAAAAGAAATCAGATTTCAAGATACATAACAAAACTGCAATAAGACAGTTTGGTATTGGCATAAGGAAAGAAATGGCATAAGAAAAAATAAGAATAAAATCACACCAATTTGGCTTACCCCCTCCCCGCACCAGACACACATCAGACATCAGGATGACTCAGATTTAAATTTTCTCTCTCTCTCTCTCTCTCTCTCTCTCTCTCTCTCTCTCTCTCTCTCTCTCTCTCTCTCTCTCTCTGTCTCTCTCTCTCTGTCTCTCTCTCTGGGAAGGACATGGGAAAGCAGAAACTTTCCTAAACTCTGGGTGGGAGTATAAGTAGTGTGGTCAATTCAACTGGGAAACTACTTTCACAGTGTCTTCCCAGTCTGAGGATTCACATCCCCTAGTGTAGAATCAGTGATTTTACTCTAGGCATGAACTACTTAAAATGTGTGCAAACAGGGCTGATAGACACACACAAGCATGTTCTTAGCAATCCTACTTGTAATAGCCCCCCAAAGGCAAACATATCAAATGTCTATTTAGCCTGCATATATAAAAATTGTGTGGTATTCTTCTACAGAAAACTATAGATAAGTGGAAGGGGAAGAACTGCTCCATGTAACCTCCAACAAGAACAAATCATGCAAGTGTAAAGAGTAAGGACTCCATGCAAAAGATCACAAACTTTGTCTCTCCATGCACACCAGTTCTCAGTGCCTGACACTGATATCTGGTGACGACCTTACAGAAGTTCATACTTTTTCTGTCAGTTTTCAGGGCTTGGGTGATGGCCCTGAGCTTTTCTGCCCACAGCTAGTGCTCTACCACTTTGAGTCACAGACCACTTCCAGTTTTCTGGTGGTTTATTGGAGAGAAGAGTCTCACCGAGTGTCCTGCCTAGGGACTGGCTTTGAACCATGATCCTCAGGTCTCAGCCTCCTGAGTGGTTGGGATTACAGGCGTGAGCCACCAGCACCCTGGAGAGTTCTTACTTTTGAGAAGAGGTAAGGGCTGTGATACTGAGTGCAAAGGCATCTCCAGAGCTCAGTATCATTCATTTCCACTATTTTTAGCTGCACACAAGCTGTTTGCTCTATATGTACTTTATCTCTAAATGAAAAATATATACCTATAAAGTAATTTCATGCCAAATTATCTTCACAGACTCTGACTTTTCTCTGAATTCTTGGCTTCCTCCTCTCTTCATGGTCTGTTTTAGACTGGGGAGTCAGCCATATAGCAATGCCCATTCAAGGTCAAATACTGTTTCTTTCAAAACAAGTAAAATGAAAAAATACCTCTCTCTTCAAAGTTTTAGCAAAGAAATGTGAAGTTTCACTTTTTCTTTTTAATTGTAATGTCCAGAGGCCTAGCGTAGGCATTGTATGAACCAACAAACCATTGCCAATATGTTTCCCAATGTGCAAAGGTAAATTTATTTGAGCAAGTGAGTTTCAACACCATCTTGTTTAAAAAAATGAGATGCTACTGTCATGTCAGTCAGTTCTGACATGAAAATAGCACAAGCAATTATGCTCAGGCGAATCGAAATAAACCGTTAACTCGTGTTCATTTTTGGTTACTATATCTAACAAGTAGAAAGTTGTAAAAATACAAACAGATAATATGGTTCATTGTAAGTTATTCCTTAACAGCCTGCATATATATTTGCATTATCTTGCTCAATTCTAGCTGCTAAAAGATGATATAGATGTTACAATTACATATTACACAGGAGAAAATAATGCACAGAGAACTTAAGCCAGTTGAGGACAACACTTGTAGCTATGATGCAGTAAAGCCAACAGCTCTTAGGCAGCCCCAGTGCCATTTCTCAGCTCCTCAATAGTAATATACCAACTTGAAATATGAATGGACAAAACCACAGGACATCTGGCCACTTTCCAACGGAATGCCTATGGGCTATTCTATACAGAGTAGTATGGAGGTGCCCAATACCCCTCTACTAAGAAGATTAAACACGGTGCTTCCTGTCCTGATGCTTGGCTGCAGGTGGGAACTGAAGAAAGCTGCAAGAATTCTTTCACTCTCAGAAGGATCTGTTACTCTGCTTTGTGGAAGTTCTCTGCCATAAGTTACCATACTTTAAGGTTTTTGTTTTTGGAGGACACTTTTATTGCTCTTGAGCTACAACTGGAGGTGAGGATCCAAGTCACGGCTGAGTATTCCATGGGAACTCCAAGCCAGGAAAGTACAGGAACAGTAATCCAGACCTTCACAAGAGGTCACAATTTCCAAACTCTCTTTCAATTCAAAGGTAAATGGTGGGGCAGTTGGCTTCTGCAGAGACTGACGTAGACTTACCTTTATGAATAAAAATACCAGCTAGTATTTTTAAGCAAAGTAAGATTTTATAGAACTTTCTAGGTCTAATCAGTTAAATCTGAGGCACCTTTTTGTTTGAAACTAGAACAAAAATAAATATAGAAAAGAACAAAAGTTCACTGAATACTGGTGCATCATGCCTATAATCCTAGCTACTTAGGAAGCTAAGACAGAAAGAATCACCACTGGAGGCTGGCCAAGACAGAAAAGCTAGTGAGTACTCTTCTGAACCCATAGCTGGATGTGATGGTATGCAGCTGTGATCCTAAGCTATGTGGGATGCTGATTCTGTGATCCTAAGATATGTAGGGCACTGAAATTTGGGGGATCCTGGTTATCCAGGGCAGAAAAGTCCACAAGACCCCAGCTCCCTGGATGGAAGCTGAATGTGATGGCTCATGCCTGTATTCTCAGGAGTGATGGAAGCCTAAAGCAGGTGGGCTGTTGCTTTGGCATGGGCCCCAATGGGAAGTAAATCCTATCCTAAATGCACCCAGTGAGACAGTGCTAAAAGAGTGGCTCAGTGGCACTGCACCAGCCTAGCAAGTGGCTTCAAACCCCAGTATCACCATCAAAGGAGGGGAAAGGAGGAGGAGGAGGAGGAGGAGGAGGAGGAGGAGAAGGAGGAGGAGGAATACAAATTTGGACATAGAGTTTATTATCACTGTGGTGAGGAAACCAATCATCTTTCCCTAAGCAGGCCCCAGATACTAGATCTTGTCAGCATTAACTTACACAGAGAAAGGAACATTGTGCATATGATTAGCATTGAGATCGTGAGCTATCTGGATACGGTCTTCAGTTATTCACCCTCAATCCTTCCTAATCATGCACAGGGAAGCTGCAGTCTGGGGAGTTGTCACTGAGAAGCAAGTCAGAGTTGCTATATTTTTAGTCCCAAAGACAGAGTAAGGGACAGGCAACCAAGAAATGTGGGCCAATTGGTAAAGATATGAATTGTTTCTTACACTTTCCAAAAATGAACACAATCCTGAGGAACCTTGATTGAACCCAGTGGGACCTATGCCTGACTTTTAACCTATGACATTGTAAAATCATCAATTCATGTCATTTTTAAGCCACTAAAGGGAGGAGGAGGATTTATTAGGGCAGCAACAGAAAACACTAGACAAAACACTGTATGCTATTCTTTCTCCTACCAGTGCAATTATTCACTTGTTCTAACAATAGCATAGACCATGCTGTATTAGTCCTTATTAGTAGGAATGTAAACTTGTTGAACCACACTGGAAAGCAGTAGGGAGGTTCCTCAAAAAAATTAAACATATAACTACCTCTATATGATCCAGCAATTCCACTCTTGGATATTTATCCAAAAGATTAAAAACCAGAATATACTGAAGCCAACAGCACAACCATGTTTATTGCAGCACTATTCACTATAGCCAAAGTATGGAATAAGCCTAGGTAGCTCTCAATGGATGAAGGGGTTAAGAAAATGGGGCATATGTATGAAAATGTGGCATATATACAAAATGGAATTTTACTCGTGCATTGGAAAGAAAGATACTGTGCCATTTGTAAAAAACGGAAAGACCTGAAAAAAAATTATGTCAATTGAAGCCAGGACCAAAGAGGCAAAGGATGCATGTTTTCCCATATATGTTGAAGCTGAATTTTGCTTATAAACCTGTAAGTACATGCATTTGGTAGCATGCAAGTATATACAACTACATTATTGAAATTGGATAGATTCAAGGGAGATCTCAAATAGTGTAATTCCTTATACGAGGGGAGCACTTTACCACTAGGCCACATTCCCAGCCCCACTGTAATTCCTTATAAAGGCAAAAACAAAGTTCAATAACATTAACTCCAGGAAGCAGGTGCTTGAAAGGGGCAGGGTGGGGTTAAGGGGAGAGAGGTATAGGAGTGAAAAAGAGAAAAGGTGGAGAACATAGTCATGAATCCAATGTATACTCTATAAAATTAAGAAGAATGAGGATGTCGAAAGGGGTGATATGATCAAGATGCATTGTATTTATAAGCTGCTTTGTTAAATGGCAACTCCTTTGTGTAAATAACTATACAAATATACTTTAAAAAAGGGAAATAGCAATAAGAACTGGGTACATGCAGATCAAATTGCTTTCAGGCATGACCAACACACATAGAGCTGGTCCCTGGGCTTGCCTGGGACTTTTTGCATGACTAAGCTGAACTCCCATGTCTGAATCCAGTATCCACAGCGCCTGCTGATTTATAGCATCTTTTTTCAGCCCTCGTTTGGTCCACTCTGGGGATCAAGGCAGTGTATGTCAGAATGGACTCCAGTAAGGCAATGCTGGGTGATATACAGCATGATTTCTTGGTAGCTATATCAGAGCAGGTGAACAAGTCAACTCTACAAGGAAATTGAATGAGAGAAGGAATAATAGTAGTGATCAGGTGGGAGCTGATATAGAAATTCACTTTGCCCAGTTCTGTTAATATTGGAGAACAAGTTATGCTCAGCTGCACCAAGACCAAAACTAGCAAAGCTGAAAAATTAGTTCATAACCCAGTATGACTTTTGCCTTGACCCTTATATAGGTCTAGTAGCCAGTCAGTCCAGAAGTTCAGGCTAGGAACAGTGGCAGATATTTAGGTGGGAGTGTGAAGGCTACAAAATTAACATATTTTATTTATTTTTTAGTAAAGGAAAAGATCCTTGAATGGCAGCTCTCAATGAAAGAGTGTTCAGCTGAGTGCTAGTGGCTAAGGCTTATAATGCTAGCTCTTCAGATGACTGAGATCTAAGGACCAAGGTTTAAAGCTAGCCCAGACAGAAAATTTCACAAGAGTGTTATCCCCAATTAACCAATCAAAAAACATAAGTAAGGATGTCATTCTGGTGGTACAATACCAATCTTGAGCAAAAGAGCCAAGTGAGAGCACCAGTTCTTGAGTTTGAACCCCAGTATTGGCACAAAAACAAACAAGCAAGCAAACAAAATATAGTCTTAAGGTGAAATGAGAGGTAAACCAACAGACTGAAAATGAGCCCTGGTTTAAAGTTATGCTTAGCATCCAAGGTCATACTTAGGAAGGGGCTGAAGCATTGAGCCCCTCTCATGTGGGTGATGGTTTGCAGTGAGATCAAAGCCACAGGCTAGAGATTTGGATATGAGTGGATGGATGAGAGAGGAAGAGAGGTTGGCCTTGCTGGCCCAGGTCATTAGGGTGAAGTATGAGTTTGGAGTTTAAAGACCAGAGTATAATAGAGGGGCTGGTGCAGAGACTTGAGCTCAGAATATGTGGCATTATTTTGAGGGGTTATATCCTCTATAGGTCTAAACTACCAACCAATTCCAAGTCCAATTCTCTTGTAATGATACGATTTCTAATACATCTTTTCCTTTGCATGAACTGCCTGATATACTGAGCCTGAGGGCCAAAGGCCTTTGCATTTCAAGCCCCAGTGACCTCACACTGAGCTTTAGCATCTCCTGGCCATGTGTCTGTGCTGGCCTGCACTGCCCTGACCATGATCAATGTGCGTTTCTGAATGGCTCCTGATAGATGTCCTTTTCCTAATATCAGCCACAAGGACAAGTGACAAATACAGTCGCAGTTGGTGACAGCAATGAGGACATTCTTCAACTCAGAGATTGCTCTGGCTTTGGATTGGAAGGAAAGGAACATGAATAACCATCATGCACTGAAATTCCTATTTATTCATGAATTTGAAATGCGTTTGTGTGCCTGTCTGTGTCATGAAACAGTCCTTGTTTTGGCTTATTGGTTTGTCTGAAGTGGCTAAGATTTTATGACCAAAATGTGCAGAATTATGAGTTATTTGCAAGCTCAATAAAGTTCATTGTTCATTTTTTCAAATTTATGTCTCTTCTGTTTTGGTGGAGTTTCGGTACATGTTGTTTCTTGGGTTTCAGGGCTTTTATTTGTAGAAGTTTAATATTTGGGGTGGTCTATTCTCTTGTTTCTAGACATTCTATTGGGATATTATGGGATGGAAATATGTAAAAAATAACAGCCCATTTTGATTTAGAATTACGAAATGGAGGGATCTTCAGAACTGAAGTTCAGAACGTTCTGTGGTCCTTCATTTAAGGTCAAGAAGGCATTGTCTCCATGACAGGCTTGAGGAAGCAGAATGAATACACATTTTTGCCAGATGAGATGGATTTAAGGCTTCCATTTTCAGAGAAACTATTTGTACTCAAGAGATGAGTCTGGAAGTAAATGTAAATCTGTCACTTAGGGGAAGGATAACTGACAAAAGAAGGTCATTTCTCTGAGCTGCAGTTCTTTCTTCCATCTACAAAAATAGAGATCATAAAATTAAATTATAAAGCTAGACTCAGAATAGCCAATACAAAATTAAAGAAGAACAAAATGACTGAATTGATAGAACCCACTTGAAGACTTACTATGAACCTCTAGTAGTGAAGACAGTGTAGAGCTGGCAGAAAGAAAGAAAGAAAGAAAGAAAGAAAGAAAGAAAGAAAGAAAGAAAGAAAGAAAGAAAGAAAGAAAGAAAGAAAGGAAGGAAGGAAGAGAAAGAATGAAGAAAGGAAGGAAGGAAGGAAGGAAGGAAGGGAGGGAGGGAAAGAGAGAAAGAAAGAAAGGAAGAAAGAAAGAGAGAGAAAGAAAGAAAGGAAGAAAGAGAAAGAAAGAAGAAAAATGGGTAAGTAGACAGACACTAAATCATGAGAAGATAACCAGTTTGCATATCCTATCTTGTCAGATCTACTGGAAAACTGCTTCCATAGGGACTCAGAGCAGCACTTTGCCCCTGCCAGGTGTGACAAGGGAGTCTCGGGTCCCACTCACTGGGTCTGGACTCTGAGGCCATGCTGGGAGCAGAAGTGCCCCTTGCTACTGCTGGGTGGGGTGGAAGTCAGGTCTTCCAAGGTGACATCCACTGACACTGTGAGGGAGGAAAGTCCTTGTGCTCGCCTTGTCTTTCTCTGCTCCCCATAAAGAAAATGTTGTGCCTCCTGTTTCAGCTTTGCAGGGTTGCAGGTCTAGAGTTCCACTGACCACCTGTGCAGGTGGGGCTGCAGTCAGGCTTTCATTGTGTGAAGACTTCTGGCCTTCTGGGCTTCTGCTTTATATGCCCTTTTAGACACAGGAGGTGTCCACTGCTGTCTATGCCCGCAGCGTTTGCAAGTTCTTCATTTCTGGAGCTCCGAGACCTGCGGGCAGCGTGGAAATCCAAGGAGCTCACCACCACACTGTTCCTGGGCCCTGAGCTTCCTCGGCCTG
This sequence comes from Perognathus longimembris pacificus, assembly GCF_023159225.1. NCBI lineage: Eukaryota > Metazoa > Chordata > Mammalia > Rodentia > Heteromyidae > Perognathus > Perognathus longimembris. The sequence continues at coordinate 66,263,593 of NC_063162.1, read as the reverse complement.
CTTGTCTACTGTTTCCTGCCATGAGGGGTTTCTCTGCTTAAAAAAAAAGTATATTTATATATTTATATATAATTTATATATTTATAATATATATTTATATAATATACATTTATGTAATATATACTTATAAATATATTATATATAAATTTATATATAATACATATTTATATATACATATATAAATATATATTTATATATATTCTTTATTGTCAAGGTGAAGTACAGAGGGATTACAGTTTCACACGTAAGGCAATGAGTACATTTCTTGTTCAATTTGTTACCCTTCTCATTCCCCCTTTCCCTCTCCCCCCCATGAGTTGTACAGTTGTTTACACCAAATGGTTTTGTGAGTATTGCTTTTGGAATCGTTTGTCTTTTTGTCCTTTGTCTCTCAATTTTGGTATTCCATAACCTGGGATCTTCACTGTATTTAGTGGTAGAAACACAAGAAACCGTGCCTGTTCCATGTATGTAGAAGGCAGAAACCTGCATCTGGCTCCACATGTCAGTGTATCTTTTCATCTTCCCTGAGTGTAGGGTCCATACCCGGGCCCTGAGAGTGATTAGAATCGGGACTCTGGGTGGCTGGAGACTGCATGTGTGAAAGATGGCTGGGCACCCATAAGAGGAAGAGTTGGGTGCTTCTGATAAGTGTGTGAGGCACCCCGTCCAAAGCCTAGGCCAAAGCCTCCAAGAGCAGGGTGCTCCCTACACAGGTGTCTGTGCCTTGGAAGTTCCGTGTTTGAGAAGCATCCTGGGTCAGACGTAGGCTACATGCATGGAGATGGGTAGGGTGAGGTAGTGTGTGTGTGTGTGTGTGTGTGTGTGTGCACATACATGTGCATGCATGCATTCATGGCTTCATGTGTGTGTGCATGTGTAAAGAATAGCTGGGTAAGTAAAAGGATACCCATCCCTGGGTGAATGTGTATGTGCGTGTTTGTGAGGGTTGGTGCATCTGAGCATGTGCAGGCAATATGAGTGATCATGTGGGGTTCAGTGTGAAGCCAGGAGTCTTAGGAAGATGAAAGCAAGAAAAAGGGTTTGAGGGCCTAAGAATTTCTGCCCCTGGTAGAGAAGCTAGCTGGAGGAGCACAGCCTGGGGTGTGTGGGCTGCTGTGAAAGTCCACGAGGGCATTTCAAAGCATGCGGGTATGTGTGCAGACACACAGGGGAACGTGGAGAGTTGGCAGTATGCATAGTGAGTTTAAAATCCATGCCAATACCACAGGAGAGGCTGGAAGAAGGAAAAGGAGAAAGAGGAGAAATGGAGAGAGGGAGACAGAGACTGAGACCGAGACAAAGAGACAGGGAGAGAGAATGTGAGACAATGAGAAGAGTTGAGTCTGTGCCCAGCAGATGGTGGTGACAAGTGTGCCTTGGCTGTGTATTGGGTGTCTTGAGTCAGGTGTCTGTGCCAGCCCATGAGTGATTGTGTATGCCCTGCGGAGCTGTCTACCTGTGAGTATGAGGCTGTTGTGCATGCGGGTGTGGCTGTTGGGAGGATGACCAGTGTGTGTATGTGTGTGTGTGTGTGTGTGTCTCTGCACGCATGCATGCACGCCAAGGCTTGACTAGATGCATGGGGCTGTACCTGTGTGCATAATTATGGAATCAGGGTGCACATACAGGTAAAAATTTACAATATATTATTTTTAACTCACAAGGACTTAGAGTTTCTGCATAGCAGTAATGATGCATATGGGGTCTCTGAGGGTCAGGTGATCTCCATTTATTATCAAAGGTATGTGTGGCACTCCAGGCAAGCCAACAGGTTTCTGTTGATATGTACTCCATCTCCTCTGTTTGTTGCTGTTGTTCCAGTACTAGGGATTGAACTAAAAGTCTCATGCTCATTTTCACTCATGGCTAGAGCTCTACCCCTTGAGTCACACTTCTATCTACTTTCAGCTTTTTTGATAGTTAGTTGGAATTGAGTCTTTTATGAACTTTTCTGTCCAAGCTGGCTTTGAGCCATGCTCCTCAGGTCTCACTCTTCTGGGTAGCTAGAATTACAGGCATGTTCACGTACATTTTCTAGAAATACTCTCAAAGGAATAGCTAGGAACCTGTTGCGTGAACCTTGTTAAAGAACCTCTAGAGCATTTTGAACTTTGAAGGACAGCACTTCTCAGGCTACAAGGACACGTAGCATTGACAGGACACACTGTAGCTGTCACAGCATGTGGAGAAGGACATGAGGTAGCCATTGGTACCTAGTGGGCAGAAGCCATGGATGCTATGACACCATTGACCCCCAGTGTGTGCTGAGATTGAGAAGGAATGCAAGAAAAAGTGGCAAAGCCCATTGCGTGTCTTCTCTTTGTACAATAAAGACAATTAAAATAGAGGAAAGTGAAGCGGGATAAAAGAGACGTTGCACTTGGGTGTGACAGTCAGATGGGGAATGAGACCGAAGTGGAAAAGCCTTTCCGTCCCTGGGCAGGGTGCAGGAAAGATGCTGAGGCAAGAAGGGCACTGGGTGAGCGCTGGGCCTTCTGTCTCCACTACTGAGTGAACCAGCTCTGAGGCACAGAGGCCTTTGCTTCAAATGGAAACAGTGGTAGCCCTTCAGATTGGGGTTCTGAGATTTAGACAAAGTGAGCAAAGGAAAAAGGATTTGCCAAAGCTCAGATTCCTGTATTGTTAACCTCAGATCAGAAGCAAAGTCGAAAGCTGAAAAGGAGTCAAGGAAAGGAAACAAAGAAGAGCAGTCCAGATGAATGTATGATCAGGTAGGGGGTGGGGAAGAGAATGGAAGAGTCAGACATTGAGCAGAATTACAAAGAATGTGGAGACTCACATGACTTAGGGAAGTGGGAGGACTCAGGACAGATTGGACAAGAGGAGAAAAAGCGAAGGACTCCAGAGAGTCTAGGTTCAGAAGACACAGGGAAGGGGGAGCCCAGAAAGAAGAGGACAGAGGCTGGGAATATGGCCTAGTGGTAGAGTGTCTGCTTCGTATACATGAAGCCCTGGGTTCGATTCTTCAGCACCAAATATATACAAAAAGCCAGAAGTAGTGCTTGGCTCAAGTGGTAGAGTGCTAGCCTTGAGCAAAAAGAAGCCAAGGACAGTGCTCAGGCCCTGAGTCTAAGCCCCAGGACTAGCAAGAAGGAAGGAAGGAAGGAAGGAAGGAAGGAAGGAAGGAAGGAAGGAAGGAAGGAAGAAAGGAAGAAAGAAAGAAAGAAAGAAAGAAAGAAAGAGAAAGAGAAAGAGAAAGAGAAAGAAAGAAAGAAAAAAAGAACAGGACATGTGGGTCAATGAAATTCCAAAGCTTAGCTCTGAAACCACACATGGCCAGCAAGACAGGGCTGGCTGCTCTGGAGGAGAGCAATGCCCTTGGAGGGGTACTCAGCACTCAGAAAGAACGGACAAAGAGGGCACTGGTGAGCAGGGAGCTGCAGAGTGGAAGGGCCTATGAATAGGAGAGGCTGTGGGTGGGTGGTTGGCAGGGAACAGGGATGAGCTCAGGCTCCCTGGCACAGAAGACACGCTTTCCCAGAGGAAGAATTACCTAAACAAGTCATTAACTGCTGTGGCGCGGGCCCAGCAGATAGCAGGCCTTCTGTAATTGGCCTTCACACCCGTGAGTAATGATGGGGCCTCATCCTACCATAGCTCATGAGATGGACATTCCGTCACCTTAATCTTTCCGGTTACATCCTTCCAAGAGGAAACTTAAACCAATGGAATCTTCTCTAATCTGTTTTTTTTTTTTTTCCTGAAAGGAAAACATCTCATTACAATGTTTTGTGTTTCCTCCCAATGCCTGCAAAGAACTTACCAGGAGGATGTCAGGGTTGGATTTTGGAGAGCTTTTCCTGTCAGATGGTTTTATCACGTGTCATGTCATTCACAAGCAACATGGAGCATCTTTTCCCTGGCCCAGGAAAATGGGAGTACCCTACAATGGTGAGTCACACAGCCTCGAAGCAGATGCTTTTTCCTAGAAAAAGGATAAGCTTGAAGGGTGTGGTGGGGATGGAAAAATGTTCTGGAAAGTCAGGTGCTTAGGAAAATTCCTGTGGTTCAGATGTAGAATATTTTGGGTAGAGTCTCTTTTCACATGCCTGCATACTTGTTCTAATCATTGGTGTGTCTTCTATCAAAAGTTACCTATAAAAACTTTTGGCGATGTTTAAATTGAATTATTTGTTTTGTTGTTGCCATTGACTTTTATTTTTATGACTTTTCCACACATGTGTACAATGTATCTTGATTTTACTCACCCTCCTGAACACACACACACACACACACACACACACACACACACACACACACACACACCCTTTGACCTCTCTTTCTGGTTTTTCCTTGAATCACATGATTTTTCTTATATCGTTTGAGTGTTAATTTTTCAACCAGATATATAGCTTATAAATATTGTTTTTTATTCTGCAGATGGCCTTAACACTGCAAAATCAGTTTTGCCTGATAAAGTGTCATCTGTCTATTTCTGCACACATGCAGAAATTTCTGTGTATTGGGGTCATTTTAATGAAATTATTTCCAACAAGAAAGCTATAAAGACTTTCCCTGATGTTTTCATTTAGGGAAGTTACAGGGTCAGATCTTATATTTAATTATATAATACACTTTGTATTGTTTTGTATGTATTTTGTTAAGCATGGGTCCAATTTCATTGTGTGTGTGTGTGTGTGTGTGTGTGTGTGTGTGTGTGTGTGTGTACTGAGCTTGAACTCAGGTCTCTCACTCTTCTTGCTTTCCTTTTTCAGGTAAGGCTGGTGCTCTACCACGTCAGCCACAGCTCCACTTCCAGCCTTTTGTTGATTATTTGGATATGACTCTCATGAGTTCCCTTCCCCAAGCTGGCTTCAAATTTCCATCCTCAAGTATAAGCTTCCTGAGTGACTATGGTTACAAGAATGACCCTTTACCTGGCAACCAATCTCATTCTTTTTCATGCAACTATGCAGTTTTGCCAGTACCACTCTTGGAAGAGATTTTGTTTTTCTTACTATTTTTGGCACACTTGTCAAAGACCAGTTAACCAGGTATGCATAGATTGATTTCTGGTCTCTGTTTGGTTCCATTGGTTATATGTCTGCCTTATATTTGAATTACTGTAACTTTGTAATATATTTTGAGATGGCCAAGTGTGATGCCTCTTGCTTTGTTCTTCTTCACAACATTTTTTTGGCTGTTCAGGGTTTTCTGTGGTTTCTATGAGTTTTGTTCCTGTGAGAAATGTCTCTGGAACTCTTGACAAGGATCACATTGAATCTGCGCTGAGGTAACACAACTCAAAACTAAATGGGATGCTACCCAATGCCTGTTAAATAAAGATAAAAAACCAACAACTGTGATGTGGAATTTAAATCTTTGAAAGTAGGATCTTGATGAGATATTTAATTGATAGCAACATTATTCATAATAGATGTGAAAAAAAACCTAAGAGTCTATCAGTGAATGCACAGAGAAGTATGGTATGTGCCTTTATAAAAAGAAATTCTGGGGCTGGGGATATAGCCTAGTGGCAAGAGTGCCTGCCTCGGATACACGAGGCCCTAGGTTCGATTCCCCAGCACCACATATACAGAAAACGGCCAGAAGTGGCGCTGTGGCTCAAGTGGCAGAGTGCTTCCTTGAGCGGGAAGAAGCCAGGGACAGTGCTCAGGCCCTGAGTCCAAGGCTCAGGACTGGCCAAAAAAAAAAAAAAAAAAAAAAAGAAATTCTGCCACTCATCAAAATGCTGATAAACCAGGAGGGCATTATGCCAAGTGAAGCAAGCCAGCCATGGAAGAACAAATGCCACACATGTAAAAATTGAAAATAGTCAAATTCATGATCAGAGAATGGTTGCCAAAGGCTGAAGAGAAGACTGGGAGTTTCTATTTACAAGTCACAAAATTTCAATTAGCAAGATAAGTTCTAAAGATCTGTATACAACATTATATTTGCAGTTAATCATGTCATACTGTGCACCTAAAATGTATTGACAGTCCATCTCCTATCAAATGCTCTGGCCACAATAAAGACACTTGGCATAACTTCAGAGGTGCAGTTTAAATAGGGATATTTTAACCCATGCCAGGCTGGCTCTAATTTTGTTCACAAGTGAGAAATATGGACACTTGCATTAGTTGCTACTATCAGAGACTGCTTGTCATGATCTGTCTCCTCTCATGGGCAGACATGGAAGCCAGCACATATCCTCTAGTACCTTAACTGTGGATGCAGGGCCATAGGCCTCTGAAAGCCAATGTGGGTGTCTGTGAAGGATGCTTCAGGCAGCACATACTTAGAGATCTGGGGAGAGTGCAGGGTAGAGAGAGGGCTGGCTCCCTGATTCACAGACTCACTTGGTCTGACAAGATGGTCAAGGCTGACCTAACATTCTTCATAGGTGTTAGTTTGCGGAACTGTACAACTTACTTGCCATTTGCTAGGCATTTTTCCAGGTTCTAAAGAGAGGTAAAAAATTTACTGAATCTAATGAAGGAAGAAGTTACCGGAGTGTCTTAAGTGGAGAATAGAAGAGAAGTGTGCATCTAACCCAGAGAGAAGCATTGGCTTTCTGACTTGTTGGGTTGGATGGGCTCTCAGGGGGCCATGTTCAGTGACCTGAGTCAATTGGCAAGTACATTCCAGGTGCCCTCCATTAATCATTTAGATCAAATCTCTCTAAACTAGACCATTTATCTCTTGTTTTATTTTATTTTTATCTATTTTTGTCCGTCCAAGGGCTTGAACTCAGGGCCTAGGTGCTGTCTCTCAGCTTTTGTGCTCAAGGCTAACACTCTAACCATAGCTCCACTTCCAGCCTTTTGTGGTTAACTGGAGATCCCTCTCATGGACTTTTCCTGCCTGGGCTGACTTTGAACCAAGATCCTCAGATCTCAGACCCCTGAATAGCTAGGATTACAGATGTGTTCCACCAGCACCTGACTATGTCTCATTTTATTAAAGAGAAGACTACCTTAAGAAAGTTGAGCAACTTATCCACTAGGATGATTCGCATGTATCCCCCCAGCGTTCACCTGTTGGGAATTTAATCTCTGAATTTACATCATAATAATATTTGCAAATGAGGCCATTAGAAGGTGCTAGTGATTAGATGAGATTATGAGGGTGCCCCTCCCTCCAAAGCTCAATAAGAAGAGGAAGGGAGACCTGAGTCAGTACATTTGCCCGTTCAAAGCCTTCTGCCATGTTATGATGTCAAAGAAACTCATGTAAGATGCTGAGACAATGTTGGTGCTATGCACATTGCAGCATCCCAAGCCATAACCAAAGGAACTTCTAGATTTTATCAAGTGCCTACTCTCTGGAAGTTTTTAATAGCAATAACAATCAGACTAAGACCTTACCCTAGATGAAGAGTTGGTGAGTGCCAGGTCTGTGACAAGGACCCAGGCCAGCTGAGGACAATGCTGGCACCTCTTCTTATATGTCCAAAGTCACGCTGATCCACAGAGAACCCTGGCCTAAATAGGGTGAATTCATAAATCCCTGGCTGGCGTCAGAATGCAAATGTGAACCTTTTTGCTTAAAATTGTTTTTTATTTCTTCATTTTAGAAATATTTGTATGATATTTAGTTATACGAAGGAGTTGTTATTCAACATGAGGCAGCTTATGACTGTATATCTCGATCAATATCACTTTGTCCAGCATTCTCACCCATCCCTTCCCTCACTTTTCTTAATTTTGTAGGATATACACTGAATTTTGACTGAATTCACCACCTTCTCTTTATTATCTTTAAGTAGTTGCATCATTTTTATGTATTCCTTATTGTTTATAAAGTTGATATTCATAGGAGTTACAGTTTTGTGAGTCAGGTAAAGAGTACATTTGTTTTTGGACAGTGTTACCCTTCCCTTGCTATCTCCTAGTTTTTCCTTCTTGTATCCATCTACAAGTTGTATAGTTAATTTTCACATAATGTCTAGTGAGTACCACTGCTGTATCTATTTACCTTTTGTCCCTCCATTTCTGTGCCCCCTTCCTCCCATAGGCAAATGAATGAACAAGACAAAAAGAAAAGAATGAAAATGGTGACAAAGAAAAATACCTTTTGTTTCCATTTCCTGGCGTTCATCTTGATAAATATTATTTTATGTGATCAGAGGCATATAGTCATTGTGCCTTCAGGTTCTTCCCCTATGAGCCTCCTCCTCTGGTCTCACCCTGTGTCTAGAGTCTTGTATCATTTATCATGTGCATTTTAGGTTTAGCTTCTGCATATGAGAGAAAACATGTGTCGTTTGTTTCTCTGGGCTTGGCTTACCTCACTTAATATGATTTGTTCTAGGTCCATCCATTTCCCTGCAAATGACATAATGCTATTCTTCCTCATGGCTGTGTACAATTCCATTGTGTATAGGTAGCACACACTTTTGCATCCACTTATCTATTGTTGGGCATCTGGGAACAGTTGCACCTTTGAAGGAGAAAAGTGAACTTGTCTGGGGTGTTGTGTGCTGTTGGTGCAGGAAGGAGTTCCTCCCAGTAATGGAAAAGTGCAGATTTTCCTCAAGGAAGCACAAGGACCTCAGGGTACCTAATGTAAACCTGCTGCTGTGGGGACATGATGGGAGGCTGATGGGAGGGTGTCCACCATTACTATCTGATGCAGTCAGCCTCAGAAGCTTCTTGCTAGACACTGAGTCATGTAGCCGAGACCTTTCTTATGCTAGGGACTGCCCTCCTCACCTCCAAACTGTTATTAAATGGGAGGAAAATGGTAGTGAGCTCTACTCAAATGTTTGATTCATTCATTCACAGAGCCCAGAATCCTTCAGAAGAAAGATCATAAAATTAGTGGACTTTTGAATTGTAGCACATCACCGAAGGACAGGGGCTCAGATGCTGCCCATTTGTAGAATGCAGTGAATTTTCACATGACAGCAGCTATATAAAATCACAAGCCATCAGAAAACTGACTGTTGTAACCACGCCAACCTGAAGATACTATTTTCAGAAAGCACTGATGGTTCTGTATAGGGAAATTACCTCTTCTTAAGGAAGCACTGGCTATTTGTTGACATTGTTCTTTGGGAAGCTTTCATATCCAGCTCCTTGGCAGTCTAGGATAGAATTGGGCATGTGGATCTTCCTGAGACATTGGGTAGATGTGGGAGGGGCTGGAGAAAAGGTCATGGAGGTCATCGGGAGGAATGGGTTCAAGTGCTGCTAGGCATCAAGATTTATGTGGGATATTTTGCAAGAACAAGCTTTCTGCCATTGCTTTCCATGGTAGCAAGGAAACAAGATTCATTTTAGAATTTTATTATTTTTAGTTCTTTTTTTAAAAAGTGAAAATAGAGTGGCAACTTTGATGGAGAAAAATAAAATAGTCTATTCTCTCCACATTTTCTTGTGATTGTCACACTCTCTCTCCTGGAGAAAGAAGGAAAAAAGAAAGAAGGAAAGGGAGAAAGAAAGAAAAGAAGAAAGAAAGAGAGAGAAGGGAGAGTGGGAAGGAGGGAGGAACAAGGAAAGAAAAGGAAAGGTAGGGAGGGAGAAAGGGAGGGAGGGAGGGAGGAAGACAGGCAAGCTTAAAATCCATGAAAGTTTTAGAATCTAGAGAGAGTTTCCATTCTAAAGGCTATAAATGACTTAGAGATCTATTAAGGTTTTGGAACATGTGTGTTGTCTTGCTTATATTTCTAATAGAAAGTTTTAATTCTAAAATGTGTTATAAGATGTAGGGGTGAATGTGTAACATTTTCACCATGCCCTAACACTAAGTATCCCCAGTCCATCCCGTCTTTTTGGCAGAAGAAACTAGGGGATCAGTGAGACAATAGTGGTGCCCATTGGGAGCCAGGTCTCTCCTGGGGGGTTGGGACTCACTACTCCCTGTCGGTGGTCTTATGAGGCAAGCATCAGTCTTCAGCAATATTCGCACTCTTGCTTTGCAGTAAAAAGCTTAAAAAACAACAGGCAATACTTTTCCCCTAAAATAGAGGATACTAATTTTTTCATGGTCCATCTTTTCCTAAATTCAAATTCTGTCCCAATTCTTGCTATCTTAGCAACTGACATCCCCATGGAAAGGAAAGGCCTTTAATAGTCAGATTGGTAGACAGCCCATTCTGTGGAGAAGAACCAGTCTCTTTCCCTAAAGGCCCCGTCACCATCCAATGGGCTTATGTACACAGGTAGACCATAAATAAAGTTTGTATCCATGCTCCTGGAATGCACTGGTCCTACTCTGCCTCCACCATCTGGAAGTAGCTGGCCTTATGGAATGGTGGAACGGCCTTGGGAGGACACCATGATGGCATCAGCTAGGTGGTAGGTGGCAGTACTTTTCAAGGCTGGGCAGGGCTTTCCAGGAGACAGTGTAGTTTGATACAGCATCTAATTTATCATCCAGTATATAGTACCACTTTCCCCACAGCCAAGATTCAAGCATCCAGGCATCAAGGGATAGACATGGCAGTGGCTCTGGTCACATTGCCCCTAGTAGCTCACTTGTGTTTGCTTCCTATTCCCATGATCTGAACTGATGACACAGTGGCATTCATTCCAGGAGGGAGGATGCTCCTTCCCAAATAAATAACCAGGACTCTTTGGAATTGTATATAAAGACTGCCACCCAGCCACTATGGAGTGGTTCAAGCTTAGAAGTGGTGAACCAGCAGGGTGGTTACAGTTACGGCTAGGGTGGCTGATTCAAGGAGACTCGAAATGCTCCCCTGAGTCTGGCTGGCATTGCAACATGTTTGTGACAATATCAAATGTGATGGAAATGGTGCAAACCTTTTGGGAGGAGTCCTGAGTATGCCACATGAGGGGCCAATGCTGAGGAGCCCTAAATGCAGACAGTGCAGGAATGGGTGCTTCTAGTGACAATCTCAGTTTTGAGTTCTTTCTGGTCCAGGCACTGCACATGGTAAATACAGGAGCCTGCAGATGTCTCTGGCTCCCAGCCATTGGTTTCCTCTTAGGTTGGGGTCATCCCATTGAGCCCTCAGCCACAAACCCATCACAGAGCATGGGCCAGTCATGTCGTCTGCTGTTATCTGTGTTCCTGCCTACAAATTCACCTGTGGGAGCAAACCCGCTGTTTCACATATGTAAGCTTTAGATTGATTGTTATACCACAATAGTTATGTGTCATGGACAGAGAAAGCATTTTGAAGCCTTAGAGTCAAGAAATTAGTTTATTTCTGTTTCCTCAAGCGTAGTCTTTGACCACAGCAGACCCTTTTCTCTCATGAAGCATTAATTAATATCCCAGAAAACCATTCATCTTTAAAATCATCTTAGAAAATGTTACTCCCATCTATGGGACATGGTAATTTTCAAGTGTTGAGTAAGAACCTGAATTCAACATGTATTTTCAACTACATACTGGCGGACATTGTGGGTATTTGAAATAGCTAAATATAGTTGAAGCTACTGAGGCAGAAGCCCCAGTAGGTCGAATTAAGGATTATTATGGAGGAATTGCTTGAATTACTTTTTTTGTGTGTGTGGTGTGGGGCTTAAACTGTGGGCCTTGAGCTCTTGCTTGGCTTTTTATGCTCAAGGCTGGCACACCTACTTGAGCCTTTCTTTCACTTTTGTTTTTTTTGGCTAATAGGATGTAAGAGTCTCAGAGACTTCTGCTCTCACTGGCCTCTCCTGAATAGTTCGCATTCTAGCCATGAACTACCAGTGCCTGGCTTGACCTACATTTTTTTTTTTTTATATTTTGCCAGTCCTGGGGCTTGAACTCTGGGCTTAGACACTGTCCCTGAGCTTCTTTTGCTCAAGGTTAGCAGTCTACCACTTGAGCTACACGGTTAGCAGTCTACCACTTGAGCTACACACAGCTCCACTTCCAGCTTTTTCTTAGTATTTCATTGGACCTAAGTATTTCATTTCTGCCCAGGCTGGCTTTGAACCACAATCCTTAGATCTCAGCTTCCTGAATAGGTAGGATTACAGGCATGAGCCACCAACACCCAACCCAGCTTGACTTATATTTTTATATTTAAAGTTTTGCTCCTATTTAGAAGGATGACTTTCAATGCAGTTGGGAATTTAAAAGACCATTTAAATTTCCCCAACTGTGAAATAAGGCTCAGTCCAGATTCTAACTTAAAGAACTCTTATTAAGCCAAGTGCTTAATCACTCATGCCTGTAATCCTAGCTAGACAGCAGGCTGACTGGGTGAACATCTTATCTAGCAAAAGAACGACAAGTGGCCAGGTGCCAGTGGCTCACACCTGTAATCCTAGCTACTCAAGAGGCTGAAATCTGAGGATCACATTTCAAAGCCAGCCCAGGCAGGAAAGTCCATGAGACTCTTGTCACCAATTAATCACCAGAAAACCAGAAGTGGAGCTGTGGTTCAAAGTGGTAGAGCACTAGCCTTGAGCTAAAGAGCCTAGGGACAGCATCCAGGCCCTGAGCAACCAACAAAACAAAAACAAAAACAAAAACAACTCATCAAAATTTAATGCAAAGTTTGCCAAAGAGCTTGACACAATACCTGGTATACAGTGGCCACTGAACACATTATCATTTGCTGTTAGCTGCTAAAGATCAGTGAAAGCCAAACTAGTGATTGTAGTGTCAATTTATTGGGATAATAGCATTGGATGGATGACAGTCATCTTGTGGAAAACAGGATGGAGAAAAGAAAACAAAATAGGGAACAGACAACAAAATAGAGAGCAGAAAACAGAACAGAGAATAGAAAACAAGCACAAGGAATTTTAAAAAATGAACAGAAAAGAGTGAAATCCTGTCATCAGAACTAAAGCAAATTTAGCTCATACTTTCAGAGAGAAATAGGGAGTAGAACAAAATTAGCAAGCATCAGTGCTCTCAAAGTCCAAGCATGAAATATGTGGAGATGTTTTCAAATTGTCTTTATAATTGCTTTTCACATCGACAAGGGTACCATCCAGATGGAGCTCTGGGTTCTGAAGTTTCTAGAAACTGCTTTCCTCTTTAGTATATAAACCAAGGCATCTATGTTTTTGCTTATTTTCAAGTATGACCACGAATAAGAAGGAAGTTTACAATTTCCTTCCAAGCGGTTATAAGCGTCCTTAAGATCAACAGAATGAGCTGCAGCGTCATCTGATTGCAGGGTGCTGTAGACACAGGAACAGACTCCAGGGCCTTGGCTTGATACACTTTTCCTTGTGACATGCAGTGGGGGAAACCCACTTTTTTTTTGGCAATTGTTCACTAAACTTAAATTTGTGGTTCAATAAAGGGTCTTGAAAGATCATTATAATTGCTAGTAAGTAGTGTCACATTGAGGGGCACATCTGGCTTAAATTTCTTTTACTTGGCCATAATTTGGAGAGTGCCAAGTGGTTCCCTCAGAGCTTCAGACAGTGGTCATCACCCACACCTGTCACCTTAGGCATCCATTGGGTGGAGCCCAGAGAGGGAGTGCCCCCCCCTCCCCTCCCCTTCTCCTCCCCTCACCTGGAAGAGCAGTACAACTTTGGTGAATGAAGCTATGGAAGTCTCAGCTCAATCTGAATTTCATTGTAGAATGAATAACTCTTAGTATTTGTATAACCTGCATAAGATATTTAGGAAATATTTGTGTATTTTCCCTGAAATACAACCAAGTGCCCTATGTTTTGTTTAGCAGTCCTATTTTTATGAGTGAGGTGAAACAAATACTAAGGCAAACACAAATCAGAGATTGAGGCTCAGTGTCTGGTTTCCTCATGAGTATCTAGAAAAATGTGAATAATATTGGACCCTATTCTGGGCTCCCAGGAGCCTTCCAGGATAGACTAGTTTGAGTTCTTAAATCCAGAGCTTCTTATCTGTGGTGCATGTGTGTACATACATTTGCATGTCTACAGATGAGAATGGAGCCATGGAGGCTCCACACTCTGTGTGATGCAGCTTGCCCTCACTGAGTCACTCTGGGCCGGGCCCTGCCTGGATCACCATGATGCCATGCTGCAGGACCCAGAGCAGTTCTGGAAGGGAGTTTTGGTAATGAAAACTAAAGAAGCAACCTGAGTGCCAGGGGCACCCACCTGCAAATCCTAGCTACTCAGGCTAAGACATGAAGATCATGGTTCAAAACCAGCTCAGGCAGAATGTTCAGTGAAATTTTGAACCTTCAGTTAACCAGGAAAGAATCAGAAGGGCTGGCTCAAGTAGTAGAGTAGAAAAGCTAAAAATGAGAGTGGGAGGCTCTGAGTTCAAACCCCAGGAACAGCACCGAAAATAAAGGGGTGAGAGTACTAACTGATAGGTTAGAGTCTGCTGCCAAGAATATAAGTGTGCCACAAGCAGTCCCTATAAATGTGTAAATTTCTAAAATACTATTCAGGGTGTAGGAGGCTGGCTAGATTGTACTTTCCCTTTCCCTCCCTGTCCAGGCTGGCAGACACTTACTTAAGAAGGACATGTTTCTATTCTTGTTGCAGATTACCTGACCAGAGGTTTTGCGAATCCTCTGATCTCCAAGGAGCTCAGGCCTTCAGGCATTTTTATCAAGAATCTCACACTTCCATCTTCCCTGTAATATCTCATGAAAGTTATAATGTGCAATGTAGTCGGTGGTTTTAGAGCAGCATAGGCCTGTTGCTTGTGGGTCCTGCTGTGAGCCAGCTCCTTTTCTGCACAATCAGGCCAGATAGCTTTGCCTTCTCCTTCAGTCAGTGTGGGGACTGAGTCACAGTGCTTAGAGCAAGGCCTGATGTCTGGAAAGATCTTTCTGTGAACTGAGATCTCTCTGCCAGACTGCAGAAGACAAGCAAGGCCAATGTCAGGTGCATGTCCTTTGATCCTAGTTCTTTATGTCCTCTGCTGCGGTGCTGTCTGCTGGTGCTGAGAGTGTTTCCAGACTATACAACAATTCTGATTCAATAGTTTTAGCATGGATTGAAAGTTCTGCTGTATTCTTCATGAGAAATACAAGGGTAGAAAATGTTTCTATGTAGGAGCAGCACATTCTGTATGCACACTAAAATAGAAATGATGCTCTCACACTTTTGTATCCACACAATTCGCCCCCTCCTGCCTCCCCCCCCACCCCACTGCCAATCCTTCTCCACCGTGGATCGACCTTTGATTCATCTTTCTCCCAGCTAAGACCCCTAAGGAGATGGTTTTAATGGAAAATTCTTATGAAACGATTTGGAATTTGCCCCCTCATAGTCTCATTAGACTTTGATCTACAAAAGACATATACCCATAAGACCCACTGTGCCAGGTGCCAATGGCTTATGCCTGTAATCCTAGCTACTCAGGAGGACTGAGATCTGAAGATCATGGTTCAAAGCCAGCCAAGGCAGGAAAGTCCATGTGACTCTTATCTTCAATGAACCACCAGAAAACCAGAAGTGAAACTGTAGCTCAAAGTGGTAGAGAGCTAGCCTTGAGAAAATAAAAGAGCTCAGGGACAGCACCTAGGTCCTGAGTTCAAGCCCCATGACTGACAAAAACAAAACAAAACAAAACAAACTCCACTGTGTTTGTCTTGATCTGATCCCAATGAGTGAGCAAGAAGCTTCTGCAATTTGCCTGGCAGAGCTGTTGAGGGATTGCATAGGGTCCTTTGCAGAACCACAGCTTGTCTTCTTCATACAGCAGTAAAGTCCTGGGATAGTTTGACACACAAGGTGCTTTCTAGCTGCAGTTTACCTCTCCCATTCCTGAAGAGCCAAGGTACAGAGAGGCCAGAATGGGATAGAAAGGTCAGAATTAGAGCAATACAATGAAGCAGAGCAGGCCCCAGCAGCTGCTATGGCATGGACAGTGTCTCTCCTACAGAGGTTGTGTGCTCAGTGCAGTGGGGTGAAGGTGCTGGGATTTTTGCCAGTTGCTGCATGGTGGGGTGTGATGAAGTCACCAGAAGGGCTGCCCTTCAAAGGCACCAGTCTAAGTTATGGGACCCAGAGTTAGCACTTAGCAGAGATTGTTATAAAACAGAAAGAGTGACTCCACTTCCCTGGCTCCTGTCGTGCTGTGTGGTCTCCCTGCCTTGGGTGTTCTGCCACTACCATGATGCCATTACCCATGGGTGCCTCACAGAGCAGAGTTTATGGTAGTACCACGATTTTGACCTTCCAGAACTTTGAGCTGAGAGGCCTCTTTATAAAGTTACCCACTTCAGCAATCTCATTACAGTCACAGCAAACAGATGAAGACAGCAGCGTTCCCTGAGAAGGAATTTACCCACGGACACGGGACCGCCTAGCAAGCCCCTTTGTGCTTGCCCAGGCTCCATTCAGGGAACATGGCATATTTAGAGAAGGTTACATTCCTTTTAGTTCCAGCAAATGTTTCCACTAGAAAAGTGGCAGAAGGGATCAATCACTTTTAACTTTTTCACATAAACTTATTTATAGCTAATTAAAAACATATGCTTTAAATAGTTAAGACAAACCCAGCAAAGTAGTTTCAGCAGAAACTATATTAACTAGACAAACACAAAACCAGAGTTTGTTATGACTTACCAAAAAAGAAAGGATGAAAAAAAAACACCTCATAAAAATTAAACTTATTAATCTTTTTTTTGTACTGGGGTTGGAATTCCAGGCCTCATACTTCCTAAGCAAGTTCTGTACAATTTGCATCATACCCCTAGCCCTGCACTTGGCTACTTTTAAATCAACACCACCAACCCAGTATTTGAATTATCAAAGCCAACCCACTTGTTTAGGACTCTATCTTTGTGCTAATGGCTGTGATGCCCCAAGGAAGGAAGTTGGGTACAGGAAGAGGGAAATATTATGGAGGTCTGAATGGGGTGGAGTTAGAGGAGATTATATCCAGAGGGGAGATTTTCAATGATGTCCTGAGACCTAGCCAAGCTGTACATCAGATCTAGATAAGACCCAATATTTTGCGGTCATTTAAAATGCACAAACATTTGGCATGCAATAGACTATACTTTTTTTGTGTGGGAAATTTAGTCTTGATTCTTCCTTGGTTTTTAAAAATGCCATTTCTGAAGGCTCATTAACCCAGGGCTGCTCAAATATTTGCTCTTTCCCTTTCATTTTCAGGACAAGGCTGTACAAGAGAAAGATAACACAGTTTGTCACCCTTCAGTGTGTATGTATGTGTGTGTGTGCGTATGTGCGTATGTGCACACACGCACGTGCCAATACTGGGGCTTGAACTTGAGGCCTGGGTGCTGTCTCTGAGCTCTTTTGTTCAAGGCTAATGCTCTATCACTGCAGCCAGAGCTCCACTTCTAGCTTTATGTGATTAACTGGAGATAAGAGCCTTATGAATTTTCCTGTCAGGGCTGGTTTCAAACTTTGACCCTCAGATCTCAGCCTCCTGAATAACTAGGATTACAGGCATGAGTCACCTTGCCCAGCTTTGAAGTGTCATTTTTGACAGAAAGATTACAATCAGCTGAGGATATAAGGAAGCACATTTGAAGACATTTTCTCATCACAAAGATGCCCGCTGCCCACCCTCTGTGCCAGGAAGGGCAACCCCTGATTACCTGAGACAACTATGTCCTTATCAGCCCAGGGATTCCAGAGGAATCTGCATCAAGAACTTCAGTCAGTAGCTGGCCTTTCCTACAAGTTTCTTATACATTTGTTCTGCAGTTTTCTAGTCCTAGTTCTTTGTGGAAGGTGCCCAAGCTATCTCTTAAGGTCTCTTCCTTGAGTTGTGCTTCTCATTTCTCTCTCTCTCTCTCTCTCTGTGTGTCTCTGTCTGTCTGTCTGTCTGTCTGTCTGTCTGTCTGTCTCTCTCTATATAGGCCTACTTATATCTAGATAGATAGATGTAGGTATATGAACTATGCATTTTAATGGTTGTTTTTTCCCCCCTTACTAGTCTTTCCCTTGTTATAGGAGTTCCAGCTGAGAATGTAGACAGATGGAAGAGAAATTGTTTTTTTCCTTCCTTCTGGTTTCAGGCATTGTGCACAGAGCGCCTCTTGTGTGACCCACATTCATGCATCCTGGGCCAGATGATGAGAATAAAACCCATGGGAGAAATACACAGGTCTATCTAAGAATTCCAGGCAGGTGTAATCCTAGCTACTAAGGAGGCTGAGATCTGAGGATCACGGTTCAAAGCCAGCCCAGTCAAGAAAGTCCATGATACTTTTATCTCCAATTAACCACCAGAAAACCAGAAGTGGTACTGTGGCTCAAGTGGTAGAGCACTAGCCTTGAGCTGAAGAACTCAGGGACAAGGTGAGGCCCAGAGTTCAAACCCCACTACTGACAAAAAAAGTTATAGTCGCAAGCAGGGCCAGAAAATCATCAGAAACACGGAGAAAGACCAGAAGCTGAGCCTTCCTGTGTGTGTCTTTCTGAGGGAATATAGCCCTTCAGATAGCTTGATTTTGGACTTCCAATCTCCAGATTCCCAACACAATAAGCACCTGTATTCATCATGCCTAGTTTGTGGTGTTTTGTCACTGAAGCCCAGGCACATGCATGCATGCAGATGAGGAGACAGTTCTGCCGGAAGCTGGTCACTCACAGCCTGGACTCTGGTCTCCAGTACAGCTTGGACCTCCGTGGTATCACAGTAGCACGGAGCCCATTTGTCTGCTAGTCAGAAGGCAGGGGAGACCCATGGGTGGATGACTTTCACAAATGCAGATAAAGGGGGGCCTTCTTTGATGCCTGCCTGCATATGACATTAAGATTTGCTTTTTCTTTTGTTGGTCATGAGGCTTGAACTCAGGGATTGGGCATGTCCCTGAACTTTTCTGCTGAAAGTTGGTGCTCTATCACTTTGAACCACAGCTCCACTTCTAGTTTTCTGGTGGTTAATTAGGGATAAGAATCTTATGGCCTTTTCTGCCCAGGTTGGCTTTGAGTCCTCAGATCTCAGCCTCCTGAGTAGCTAGGATTAGAGGTGTGAGCCAGGAGTGCACAGCTTCTGGTATGCTTTAGAGCTCTAAGAAGCTGCATATGTGGGCCCTGCACCATCCTCTGCCTCACTGAGTTATAGCTGGATGTGAGGCACTTCTTTAACAATCATCTTTTATACATTTGAAAATTGCCTTTGCATTTGTGATCAAACTTAGGACCTTTGGGAAGGTGTCATATGATAAGTTATCTTTAGAATTAAATTATTCTTTGGGAATTACCACATTGCCCTTTTGTAGATGTTGACATGCCCCACGGCTCTTACTTGAATGCCCTCATCAGAGAAACTATAGCCAAAGTGAACCTTCCCTCATGATAATTGGTGACTTTGCCCCTCTCTGTGCCCTGGTGTGGCTTTTATATGTCCTTCTTGTTGAAAAGCTTTAGGATTGCTATGTGGCTTATTCAAAAGCACCTTGAAGATCACATTTAAACACTGACATTAGTGACTTACTATTTCTAGAATGTACTGAGATGACTTAGCAAACCTTCACTTTTCCATACCTTTCATGTTATGTCATGTCCTAAGAGGATTTGTGACTTTTGTCGCTATCCTAGCTGTCATGCAGATCAGTATTGTCCTTCAGAAGGAACTCAGAACCAACCCTACTTTAAATCCTAGTAAGTTTCTGATTTTTCTCTTTCTGTCCATCTATCCATCCCTTATTCATTCTATATAAATACAGTATAATAGGTAAGTATATTGTGTGATCTTTCATTTTCCTTTTAGGACCCTGTCTAGAAGCATGAGACTAAGCAGCAGTTTGGTAAAACAAGAGAAATTTTAGATTTACACCAAGGGGAGGCTGAGAACAGTCAAGCACAGTCTAAGGTCCTTCTGATCAGCCCAAGATTAATAAAGTAGCAAGAACATACATTTTAATGGATTTATCAACTGTGCACATTTTCCCTTGTAAGCATGTTGCCCAGTTTCTAGTCAGCCAGCTTGGTGAAGCTGTGTGTCCTCAGCTACAACAGTAGTGGGTATGTCTACTAATGGGTGACAAGTCCTTCATTTGGCCGAAGACCCCATGGAGCACTGGGAGAAGAGCAGTGGCTTTGCTGGGGTTCCACAGACCGCCACTCAGTGCTGGCCATTCACTGTGGTGGGTATAGGAGGCCTTGGGGAGCACCTCAAAGGGTCAGATCTCAAATCTCCTGGGATCTGGCCCATGTCCAGGACTTTCCAGACTTGTTTCCAAGTGAGGGTTTTATAAGCACCAGGTGACATGTGGCTGCTCACAACTCCTGTCCCTGCATGACACCCACTCATCACCCTCTGGCCTCCTCTTTCAGCAGTGATGAGCTCCCTTCCATCGGATTGGTGCAAGCCAGGAGCAGGAGCTTCATGTCTGTTTCCTCTGTGGTAAGTGGGAGGCAGGACCCCACTTCTTCAGTCATCACGATCATGCAGGTGTCCATCTGCCTGGCTTGTGAAATGACCCTGCAGGTGTCCATCCACCTGGCTACTGGACCAACCCTGACTTGTTGCTGACCCTGGAACTTTGCAGCATTTTTCTGAAAATGTTCTCCTGTGCCTCCATTCACCCACAAGTGAAGGGAGAGGAACATGAACCTGGTGATTCAGTGACATAGAATCTTGCCTTGTACCTGGCCTCATTCTGCAAACATTTTATAAACACCTTCAGGAAGATTCCTCTCTCTAGGATCTCTACTGCCCACTGAGCAGGGGTGGGGCATCACTAATTGTGTGCAGATTTGACTTTTTTCCACCTGTGTACAGATGCCAAGCCTCTTACTAATATTCTTCTATCCCAGGAGTAGGCATGGCTGGGTTTGTGCCAATGTGCCATCCAAGATCTTCTACATAACAGGAAAAGGCTGGTCCAGGAGGCCTGCCCCCAATGAGCTGTGTTCTGAGACTCATCAGTCTGGCGTGATCACCAATTACCCATTTCTGGAAAACGGTCACTGTGATGTACCTGCTGTCCTACAAGTCACACTTGGCTGCTCTCTGTATTGAGTACAGACAGCTAGCTGTGGAGTGTGTCTCGGGCTTCATTGTCCACCTCAGCATTACCTGTGTGTTTTTGGGAATATTAAACCAAGTTGATTTTCCCCCCCTCCCCTCCCTTCCCCCTCTCCTCCCCTTCCCACACTTATTTCTTTTGCTACTACTGTGGCTTGATCTCAGGCTTTCATGATCAGTCTCTTGTGTTCTCGCCCACCATTTTCCATCACGGCTGGTGCTGTACCACTTGAGCCATGACTCCAATTTTTGTTTTCCAGTTCAGTCTAGCAGTTCAGACCTTTCAGATCTTAGCCTTCTGAGTAGCTAGAATTCCAGTCATGAGCCATCAGTGCCCAGCTCATAAGTAGATCTTAAATAACTTACAGTCTTATCAAGAGTTAGCTCTTCAGAATGGCTCATTTTATTCACTGACTCTCTTTTTTAAGCTTTTCTTTTTGTGACAATTGTAGAATTGTAGGAGATTGAAAAAACAGCACAGAAACATGTAGCCATCCTTCCGCATTTCCCCCATGGCACAACCTCAGAGCTGGAAACTTGACTTGGTGCATTATGTGTGTGCCACTCAAGATCATTGTTAGATGTTGCTGGACCACAAAACCCACATCCTGCTGCCTCTTCAGAATCCTCCATTCCCTTCCCCAGTTGCCTTCCCTCCCTAGAATTGTACTTTCTGGGACTGTTGTATCAAGGAGATCACATCCCATTTAGCCTTTTAAGATCAGCTTCATGTTGACCCAGAAGAATGCTTTTGCGAAGAATAAAGATCAATTGCCTAGACCAACAGTTCACCTGGCTAGTACTGAATGCTAAACATTTACCAACTGAAAAAACAGCTTCTGTCGTTCCCATTTTGTTGACATTACAAATAAAATAGCAGTTAAAGATAAACTTCAGGTTTTTATGTGGGCACAAATTTTATTTCTGTAAGTTAAACATTCAAGAGTGTAGTCAGTGGGTCTCTTGGTAACTACATGTTTAGTTTTGTAAAAGAATGGCAAACTATTTTGCAGGGTATCTTGTTCTGTTTTATATTCCATTCGAGAATTAAATAGTTTCTAGATATTTCTGCTATTCTTTGGCATTGTTGGTAGTTTAAAATGTAGCTGCTCTGTGAGTGTGTGTGTGTGTGTGTGTGTGTGTGTGTGTGTGTCACCAGTATGGGAGTTGGGCTCAGGTTCTCTTGCTCTTACTTGGCTTTTTCACACAGGACTGTCATTCTACCACTTGAGCTATGATGCCAGTTTCCACTTTCTGCTTGTAAATTGGAGATGAAGACTTTCAGACTGGCTTTGAACTGCAGTCCTCAGACCTTAGCCTTGCAAAGTAGCTAAGATTACAGGCATGCGCCTCTGGTGCCTAGCTTAACTTTCGCCTGTCTGATAGATATAGTGTAACATTCTATAGTCATTTTAATTTGCCTTTTCTAATAGTTACTATGTCCAGATATCTTTAATGTGATTATTTACACTCACTTCTACTCATGAAATGCTTTTCACAGAATTTGCACAATTTCCTAAGAGGATTGCTTGTTCATCTGATTTTTTTAAGTCATTAAAATTTGGAGTTTACTTATATAGTCTACACATGAGAAATTTATCAGACATATAGCTTACAAAATACTTTCTCCATATCTATAATTTATCTTTTACAAATTTTTGGAGCAAACTTCAATTTACATAAAAATGATGAAAAACTATAAAGTTCTCATGCATCCAAGCCTAGGTTTGCTTATTATTAATGCTTACAATAGCATAGTACATTCATTATAATAACAGGACATTATTATTATTAAAACTTACTGCATTATGTAGGTTTGCTCAGTTTTTGACAGATGTCTGTCAATCTCATAGCATCCCATTCATTATGTTATGTTGTATTCAACTGTCAGGTTTCCTGAGGCAACTCTGATTTATTATTAATGAATGAATGAATGAATGAATTTATTGTACAAGTACCAGGGCTTGAATTTAGGGCTTAGGTATTCTCCCTTAGTGTTTTCATTCAAGGTTGGTGTGCTACCACTTGAGTCACACTTTTACTTCCAGCTTTTTGGTGGCTAAATAGAGAAGAGTCTCACAGACTTTCTTGCCTGGGCTGGCTTTGAAACAGGAACCTCAGTACTCAGCCTCCTGAGTAGCTAGGATTACAGATGTGAGCCTCTAGTGCCAGCTTCGAGGCATGTCCTATAAAGGTTTCAGACTTTCATCATTTCTTATGTCCTCGATGATTTTGAGAACTGGTCCAGTGTTTTCTAGAAAATGTTTCTGTTGGAATTTCTTCCATTCCTCTGCTGCTTAGGCAGAAGGCACATTTTGGAAAGGAGATTGCCACAGTAAGGAGTCCATGCCAACACTGTCCACAAACAGGACTCAAACTTCACAGATTAGGTGTACAGCTTTCCTCAGGCCTCTGCTTGCTTCAGACACTGTCTTCAAGGTTGGGGGTAAGTTGGGGCAGCCCAGGCTAGCCTTATTGTTGACCTCTTGGCCTACAAATTGAGATTTTGTGAATTCTGTAGTAATTCAGTAGAATGGCTTATAGAACTCAAGAAACTGTTACAGTTCTGCTGTTACAGTTCTGCTGTATGGGCATTGGAGAGGGCCCAGTGAGGAGAAGGGACTCATAATTTTTTGTCAACAGGCTCTTGTGTGGTATTGACTCAGCTATATACTCCCTCTCACCATATCAGCTTAGTTTTTATAATCGCATGTTGGTTTTGTGTGGGTTATTCTTTTCATATGTTAACTCAAAAATATGAAAATAAAGCCATGTGGATTTTCTCCTACATTTTCTGCAAATGTTAAAGATTTACACTTTGCATTGAGGTCAGTGGCCCACTTTGTGCTAATCTATAAAACCTATACATAAGTTTGTCTGTTGATTTACTTAACTAGCAGGTAGACAACCCAGTAGATCTATCAATTTCTATAAGAAATGTTGAAGTCCTCAACTACAACTATAGCTTGACTGTCTTTGAAATGTCACCAGGTTTCCACCCATGTTTTAACATTCTAGGTATACATACATTAAGAACTCAGTCTTTTTGGAGACTTGGCCTTTTTATCATTATATACTGACCTTTAAATGTTTAATAACTTCCTTTTTCTGATTCTTTTTAAATGAATCTACCCATGGGTTCTCTCTTACTCGTGTTAAAACATTAGTGCTAAAATTAGGATAAATATAAATCCAGATTCTTTGGCTTTGGTATCTATTTGTCTCCTTTAACTTGAATATCTATACTCAAAATAGATTTCTTATAGAAAGCATGTAAATATACCTTTTAAAGAATACATGTAATTGGATCTTTCTTTAAAAAAATCACCTCTTGCAATCCTTAAGCTTTAGCTATGGATTTAGATCATTCATATTTAATATGACTTTTGATATGGCTCAACCAGGATGCCCCTTACGGCCCATATCTCTTCTGATACACTTTACCTTTTGCATTTTATCTTTTTCCAAAAAAATCTGTGAAATTTAAGTACCATCACTATACATTTCCTGTCTGATAAAATTTGTGTCGCAGTTAAATTGCCTTCTACATTTTCCTTTGTCCTTTTAGGCTATTTATTTTTGTTTTGGTTTATCTTGTCATTTTTTTGTGTTGAAGCCTAAGGAATTAAGCCAAAGGTTCATGTTTGTCTGCAAGAGCAGGGATGCATATAACATTTACTGCCAGCATTCCCCAATTTACCTAGGGGTATTGGATCTTCTCTTTGTTTGCTTTTACTTTTCTTGCCTTTGTTGTTGTTGTTTTTTTTTCTGGGGGGTGGGTCCTGCCCTCCTTCCAGGGAAACAGTCTTGCAGCTCTAATACTCTTATTACACTGGAGCCCTGCTGGTGGTGTGGTTATTTGTTGGGTGAGGAGGAGCCTTTTATAGCATTACCAGTAAATCTCCATGTTTTCAAGATATGCACTTTGTGCTGGACCCTAGCAAGTATCTGTTAGCTACTGTCCAGTTACATGGGACAGGAAAACTAGAAGAGCTCAGAATCAGGGAAATACCCTTCTCCCCCACTGACAAAGCTATGGCAGGAAGTTTTGTTGTGGACTGCAGGCCTGTGTCATGGAAAATGTTCTGGGTATCTCGTGTCACAGTTTTTCCTGTTTGACAATGCCTATGGGAAATCTTGGCCATTCACAGTGAAGCCTTGCAGGGATCTTGGACTTAAATTCCACAGGAGTTAGGGGTGTAGCTCAGTGGGACAGAACCTGCCTAGCAAGAACATGCCCTGGGTTTGATATCGGTGCTGCAAAAAATAAAGCATAGTGAATACAACCATGAATCTGTTATAAGATCTGCAGAGGTGTGAAGACGGATCAGACTACAGCATCAGAAGCTTCCTGTTTTCAGGTGAAGTCTGACTCAGCCCGCAGGAAATAGGTCAAAATGATCCTGGGGTCCACCTTTCAGCTTGGGGCTCCTCAACGGACCTCCATGGCCTCCATTGCTGGGCCACAGCCACAGTTCCAGCTCTAGGAAGGCACTGCTAATGCTGTCTTTCCTTACCCCCAAAGCAGGACTGCCCTTACTGCCACATGGGTGGCCTTTTCAGACCCTGTGTGTGATGGAGATCCTACCTGAGTCTCCATTAGCCCCTGAGAAAGGACAGCAACAGCTCCTTACCACACAGTGGGAAAGGAATTCTAGTCTCCTTAAGTATCTGGATCTTTGCCTTGGTAGGCAAAGCACAGGAGCAGGGAGCTGATCCTTCCAGACCCTGACCTCCCTATGAGCCTGTCTTCTGGGGCTGAGGACAGGAATGAAATTTGTTCCCTGGTGATGGGTTGGAAGAGAAAGAACATTCTTGCCTATCTGGCTAGGCTGCCCCTTTCTCATACATTTGGGAAGATATAGAAGGCTGGCTAGATCTTTGGGTGTTTTCTATTTGCTTCTGTTGGGGTTTCTCCATTTCCAACACAATCTGGAATAGGTGAGGCAAAAATGAAGCCCAGGGGACTGTTGTGTGTTTCTTTGGTAGAATTTTGTTTCTGTATCTGCTTTTCCTCCCCTATTATACTCTTCTCACAGTACTTACTTTTTTAGAATGTGCTCATGTTTTGTTTTGGTTTTTAGCTCTGCTTTGCAGGAGGAATAGAAAAAGTACAACTACTTCATTTTTCTAGAGGCAGAAAAATACCTTCTGTAACATAACTGTCTTGCTGTATTTACTATGTACAGATAATCTTTCTTTAAGTAGACTTTTTGTCTTCTTTTCACCTTGGGCATTTGTTTTTAGATTTAGGGAGAATTATGTAACAGATTTTGTTTGTTTATCAATTAGTTGGCTGCTTCTTGCAGGATCTTCTGGCTTTTAAAATAAGGGCTTCCTCCAAATAGAGACCATGATAGAGGGAACCAAAAGCAGCCCTCAGCTAATGGGTGGGGGTGCATGGGTGAATACTTCAGCTTGACTCTTAGGAAAAGTTGCTGCAGGAGCCAGCTGGGGCAGGCTCAGAACTGCTTGCAACCTCACCCTAACACACTATTGAGCACCTTGTGCCTTGGTATCATTCCCTTCTGTTATTATTTCCCCCTCTCCTGGGAGATTTTCTTGGGAGTGCATTCTGCAAGACTACTAACCACTTTCCAGTCTGGACTCATACACAGTGGCCTGGGTGGGTGGGAAGCCATGCTGAGGAGGGCAGACCTCTATAACAGGAGGTTATAATAGTCCACTGGTCACTGTGCAGCTTTCCACGCTGAGCAATTGTGGATTGTGGTGATGCGTGTACCTTCACTGAAACTTCTTTCCTGCTTTCTATTGCTTTCCATGTTGGCTAATGCTGTTTGTTAAGTAAATCAAGGAGCCTGTATTGCTTTCAGCATAGCCTCCTTACTCTCCTTTTATTTCTGTTCATTGCATTTCATATTACTAATGCATGCTACATTATAGTACTTGCTCACCAAAAGGACTCATGAGAAAAAGTAAGTAATAATTTCCATGCATTTTTAATATATTTGTTTGAAAACTTTAGGAATTAAATACTTTTTGCCATTTGGTAGAATCTATGTGTATATTTTACTTCCTTTGGCATATTCAACCTATTTCCAGATTATTTCTGCTGAAAAAAGTTGTTGAAATGTCTGGCTTTATTTTCCATTACTTTATGATAGGGTGACCTTTAATTTGTTGTCTAATCTAAGATGTTTGAGAAGGCCAAAGTGAATGCTGTCAATAATAACAATGCGGCAATGGCTTTTTCCCTTGAAATGAATGTATTTTTGTATATAACATGTATAATATATAAATGCAAACACATATATGCGCACACATACATACATGTCATCATTTTACTAGGCTCATTGCATGAAAATTTGTAGAGACACTTGGACTGTCCCTTTGTCTATTGATTTATGTTGATAAGTATTTTTTTCATGAAAACTTTCTTGAGGGCTGGGAATATGGCCTAGTGGAAAGAGTGCTTGCCTCATATACATGAAGCCCTGGATTCGCTTCCTCAGCACCACATATATAGAAAACGGCTAGAAGTGGCACGGTGGCTCAAGTGTCAGAGTGCTAGCCTTGAGCAAAAACAAGCCAGGGACAGTGCTCAGGCCCTGAATCCAAGCCCCAGGACTGGCAAAAAAAAAAAAAAAAAAAAAAAAGCTTTCTTGAATTATAGTTTTGAGCACTTGTTCTATTTCAATGGTTTGGCTTTTCCATTGAGACCACCAAATAAATGTTTCTTAGATGTATCTTTCCAGTCTTCGCTCTCAAGTAGGCTGACATTTCTGTAAACTGCAGATCACAGATTGGTTCTTCTCTTCCACATTATTACCACCCCCCACTCCATTCTCCACCCTCTTTCTCTTAGGCTTTCTTTCCTTATAATTCTTCAAAATGTACAAAATTAGTATATGGTTAGATGACATGCAAAAATAAGTCACAAACTAAAGTTGACCTGTATGTGTAATGTGCTGAGCTCTCTCTTGTACTTATCAATTCTTTGGAAACACTTTTAAACTTTCTCTTTTGTTTAGGGTTACTTTCTTTTCTGTCTTTACTTTGTTGCACTGTGCTCCCCATGGTGTCTTAGTCAGCTGTGGCTGCCATGTTAAATTATAAGAGAATATGAGGCTTAAATCTGGGGAGGCTGAAATAAGGTGCCAGGAAGGTAGATTATCCTAGGGTTTCTGCTTATGGCTGGTAGGTGGCTACCATCTGGCTGGATGCTCACATGCTCTCTTCTTTTCATGCTCACTGAGAGGAAGGGAGGGAGTGGTAGAGAGAAGGAGGGGTGGAGAAAGGAAGGGGAAGGAAGAGAGAGAGAGAGAGAGGGAGGGAGAGAGAGGGAGTCCCTTCTTATAAGGGACCTAGCTCTAGTCCACCGTCATGACCTTATTTAACCTTCATTGTTTTTCAAAAGGCCTGTCTCCAAATACCATGACATTAGATACCGTAATACCCAGGATGAGACTTCAGCATCAAGGAAATTTTGGTGGGAAACAAAAATAAACATTTACTCAATAAGGACTGCTACTTATTTACTCTTGAGATTTTTCTAATTTAATGTTCATTTCTGAACATTGTTTTCCTAGCCAGTGGCATTGCCTGTCAGTTTTCTATGAAATTCATGTCTAAATAATTTTTCTCTTTTGTATCCACAGAATCTCAATTTCAGCTTCTGACTGTCTATCTTCATAGTTTTTATGCAATGTTTGGAAGACCTCCAAATCTTATGTCCCTGTACTGTTGGTTCTCAGTCTTTTTAGGCAGTATTGTGCAGTTGGGTCTTCCTGTTCAAGATGTGATTTTCACAGTTGCTTCTATGGAGGGAGCTCCTAGGACACAAATAAGGCAAACCCTTTGTGCTTTGCATGGGGGAGCAGCCCAGGTTCCCAGGAAGCCTTCATCACATCCAAACTCAAGCTTGGCCTCTTCCTTATTCCATACAGGATTCTTTCTGAGGTTCTCATCTCCCTACTCGAATTCTGGTATCTTTTTCTTGTTTATGTCAAGTTGTTTATCCATTTAGCCTCCTGATTTCCTAAACAGCAAGCACTACCACCCCCAGCTTTTTGAGGGAGGGTTGCAGGGTACAGAGCCAAGGTGAAGGGAAAGAGGTACCTCACCACTAAGTGACATGTCTCCCCATGGTACCTCTGCCAGGGGACTGGAAACACAGGGCCCCAAAGACTATCAAAACCACTGGCACCAAGCCAGGAGACCTAAGGACAAATTCCACTCCATACTGCTACATGGATCCCTTGCAATCACAGAAAGACACCACTGCCTGGTCTCCAGCTACCCCTTCCCTTGCCTATAACAGAAAGAGAAAGATAAATAGTCTGTTGGAAAGAATGGAGTTGCTCCTTCATCTGGTGTGTGTGTGTGTGTGTGTGTGTGTGTGTGTGTGTGTGTGTGTGTGTGTGTCCTAGGCAAGTAGCTTAAGGAGCAATATTCCTTTGCTTTTGTCTTATTTATTTATTTATTTATTTGTTATCATTAATTCACCTGGCAGTACTAGGGATTGAACTCAAGGCCTCATGGTTACATGGAAAGTCCTCTACCACTTTACATTTTTCTTTTTTTGTTTGTTTGCTTGGTTTTCCCTTCAGGATTTTAAAATTTTTAGCATGGGGTCTTCTGCATTTGCCTGGCAGTCTTTGAACCTGGACTCTCCTACCTTAGCGTCCTGAGTAGCTAGGGCTATAGTAATGTACCGCCATGCCTGGCTTCCTTTCCCTTTTAAAAACAAACTTCTATTTAAAAGTGCCTTTTCCAAAAGCATAAAATTAAACTAGAACAACAGTCTTATCGATTTCCCTGCTCAGGGGAGGAGCTGCGGCGCTAAGGATAATCACAGAAAAGCACTCCCATCTCCCAGTGCTGTGTGATGCTTGCTCAGGGCAGTGCGCCTCAGTCCACACCAGCCCCTATCCTTCTCCCTAAAACTCCCACCACTATGAATCACTTCCATCTACAGTGGAGACGCAAAGCGATCATCCTTCGAAGTCAGGCTATAAAAACAAAGTCAACTACTGATAGCAAGGGACACATGTAGAAGGCTTCTTTCTGGCTTGGTCGAAATGCTAACATTTCTTTGGCTGTTTTCAGCTTAGATTCAAGAGATTTCCCAACATCTTGTTTTTTCTTTAAGTCCAGTGTAGTTCGGGCCGCTCACCTTTCTCATTGAATGCATGTGAGCTTTTACCATGTGGATGTGTCAGCAAGGTGATGCTTCTCTCCTCTTCCGCCCCTTGTCTCCGTACATGAGGCACATGAGCTCTGGGTTCCACTTTTTAGAGATGCTCCGGGCTTTTACTAACTGAAGTTTCTGTCATTATCAGGAACACAATGACAACGTGATAGTATGCTCTGTGTGCTGTCTCCACAGAAGCTTAAGTCAGGAGGACAGACCTGCTCTCACCACAGACCTCCTCCCCCTCCTAGTGACTCAGCGCTCATCCTGGGCAAGGGGCTCCAAGGACCACACCATTAATCTGCTCTGTGGATCTGTGCTGTGAGTCAGCCTTAGTCAGGCTGCCTTATGACTTTTAATTAGGGTGAAACTGAATGCAGCCTAAATCCCAGCTCTTCCCACCACAGCCCTCCCTGAACAAAAGGAGAGCTGTGGGTGGTGAGGGGAGAGCTCAGCCCACTTCTCAGTTGGGTTGTCTCCAGCTTCTTTGTTGGGAAGATTTGGGAACCACAGCTGGCCCATCTCTCCCTGCTCTACCTGGGTGATGTCCTCTTCAGTACCCTACATTTCCAGACCAGGTTGATCTCTATTATTAGCATGCCCAAGCTCCCAGCCAACTGGCCTAGTCCCCTTTGTTTTACACTCCCATAAATAGGCTTAATTACTCATGCTCTTTCTGTTGGCTTTCTCAACAAGCAGTTTTATTATCTAACATTCTGGCCGTAGTGGTTTTGAGGCAAGAAATGAGGTGGAGACTGGTGGGTGGGGCAACCACGGCCTTCTCACTGGACAAAGGTGAACAGGACCAGATGGACTCAAGGAGGGAAAGCTGGTTGGCTTATGTGAAGGGATGCTTGCTTACCAGGAGGTCTGACTACATCAGAATTGCAGGCTCTACAGAAAATGGCATCTAGACTCTGAGCTGCCCTGGGTAGGACCACAAGGCATCATTTGACAGCTTTTTCCTGGTAACCTTCCCTACACTACCTAGGCCATGTGGAGTCTCACTCATTCTCATCTCATTCTCCTGTTTTCTCTTAATGCCTCTCTCCCTCCCACCCTCCTTCCCTTCTCCAATCCTTCCTTTTCCCCTCCCTCTTTAGCCAAGAGCTAAGAACAGGATTCCAGGAAACGGCAGAAATTCTTCAGTGTCTGTAGGTACCTATATATGTGGAGAATCAATTTCTCTTATCTAATCTTTGCTCAACCTTTCAAAAAGCGCCTTTGACCACTATTAGGTATGCAATTTTTTTTCAAAAGCAGTATCCAGAAATCCTTGGGGGGAAATCATGGCAGAATTATTTGTTGAAATATGAAAGAGAACCCTTGAAAACTAAATCACCAACTCTGATGGTGATTTTTTTATATTTAGGCCCCATTTCTGGCTACGTGGATCCCTGTGAGGTGTGCCGCATCCTGAAGTCAGACTATAAAATCAAAGTCAACTGCTGATAGCAAGGGACACATGTGGAAGGCTTCCCCACTCCCAGCTGGAGGGGGATTCATCCTGAGGCTGCCTTTCCTCCCAGTGGAGGAATCCAGGACAGGACTGGTGGGATATATCAAGTTGTACAGCCCAAGGGAATGCCGTGTGTGTGTGTGTGTGTGTGTGTGTGTGTGTGTGGTGTGGTGTGTGTGTGTGTGTGTGTGTGTGTGTGTGTGTGTGTGTGTGTGTGTGTGGTGTGCATGTACTGGCTAGTCCTAGGACTAAAACTCTGGGCCTTGGCACTGTCCCTAAGCTTCTTTTGCTCAAGGCTAGTAGCACTCTACCACTTGAGCCACAGCTCCACTTCCAGCTTTTTCTGAGTAGTTCATTGGAGATGATTCTCACAGACTTTCCTGCCTGGGCTGGCTTCAAACCATGATCCTCAGATGTCAGCCTCCAGGGTGGCTAGGATTACAGCATGAGCCACCTGTGCCCAGTTCGGAATGGATTTTGAATGAAAGAAAGATAGTTTTCCCCTCAGGGAATCTTGAAAAGGTTGCTGTCCTTTCAAGTAAGACTATTTTTTCTTGATATAATGTTTCTTGTGTACTGCAGTCACCAGACAAACCGTGAGAAAAAGAAAAACAATAGGTTTGGCTAGGGTGGGAGGTGACAGTATCCGATCACAATGGCTGAGTGAGTCTCTTGGCCTGCAGCATGTGGAGAAGGTGGGGTGTGAGAGTGGATACCAGCAGCCCTGGACACAACATCTTAACATTCCTCACAATGACTTTGTCATTGGTTGCATATGCTACCTAGTATTTCTGTGCCAACTGATTAAAAGATAAATCCTTTTGGGACATCTGGAGAGGTAAAGAGAAAAGGTAAAATGACTGAGACAGACAGAGAGAAAGAGAGACAGAGAGAGGGAGGAGGAGGAGAGAAGGAGGGAGGGAGGGAGAGAGAAATAGGCAGAAGATCATAGAGGGGAAGAAATTGGGGAGAGAAAGGGGAGGCTGAGGGGTAGACTGGGGAAAGAACAAGGGACCAAGTGTCACTGTAGATGATCCTTTCCCTTCCCGTTCACGTGGGAATGGGGGATGGAAGCACTGGCCTTACCCAGTGTGACTCTCGCTGCCTTTATCTCTCTTTGGGCCCCTCCACTGATCTCCACCATGTTTTCCTGCTTACAGCCCTGAGCAGCACTCTGCGTCTCCTTGTCCTTCTACCAGTGAGGACTCAGTAAAGATACCAAACATCTCCCAAGGACATCAACCTAAGCGTTGACTTGACACTGTATTTTGATTATCTTTTGGCTTCCTCCCATCCTCCTCTTCATTGAGAACAAGTTGAGAACAGGGGTAGGTTGTTCCTGCTCTGGCTAGATTCAGTGTCTAGAATATTTCCTGGCTGTCAGAAAATAATCAACAGACACTTTTGGGAAAGAGACTGAAGATGTTATTTAGTAGTTTGATTCTACCATGAACAGTTGGTCCATATTTTACCATGTATAAAATTAAGCTTTTTTTTTTGGCCAGTCCTGGGGCTTGGACTCAGGGCCTGAGCACTGTCCCTGGCTTCTTTTTGCTCAAGGCTAGCACTCTGCCACTTGAGCCACAGCGCCACTTCTGGCCATATTCTGTATATGTGGTGCTGGGGAATTGAACCCAGGGCCTCATGTATACAAGGCAAGCACTCTTGCCACTAGGCCATATCCCCAGCCCCAAAAATTAAGCTGTTTTGAAAGATAATTGTTAGGAATATTTAATGCACATGTGATTCTTTTATTTTTTGAAGAGCTGATGATACTTTGAAATCAATCAACTATAACCCTCTTGTAAAGAAGGCACCAGTGGCTCATGCCTGTAGTCCTAGATATTCAGGAGCCTGAGATCTGAGAATCATGGTTAAAAGCCAGACTGGATAAATTTCTTATTTCTTAACTGACTAGCAAAAAATCACAAAGAGGTATGATGGTAGAGTGACAGCCTTGACTCAAAAAAACTAAGCAAGAGCAGAAGGCCTAGAATTCAAGCCCCAGTACTAACACACACACACACACACACACACACACACACACACACACGAAAATGTCCCAGATAACTGCTTCTCCTGTGAGTACATATAAAATTATATTCATGACCAAGACATTATGACTCATTCTGAATTTCCAGAAAAATAATTAGAATTTTCTTCCCCTTAGGACAAAATTCTAAAATGGATTATTGGCCTTAATCAGACAAAAATATTGTTTCAGGAGATATAAATAATGGAATGAATTGCATGTCCAATAGTCCATTCACAAACTTATTGCTTAATTGAATAAAGAGGATCGCCAATTGTTTTCAAACATGTATAAACACTGAATTGACTTTGAGATTTACAGTGTTAAATGCCCCAGCCTGCTGGTCTGGCATCTGGAAGAAATGATGAAGAAACTGGGACCAATGGGTAAATGTGAAATGAAAGCATTGTTAGGCATTTGGGAAGAGCTAGGAACGAAGGCCAAGGAGCAAGCATACTGCAGAATGGTGAGAAATACTCACTATGGGGACAAAGAAGAAATGTGCTGGGTGGGGCTGGAGGACTGGGGGTGTGGGGTGGGAAGAAACCACAGCAAAATGTGTGATGTAAGAAAAAGAAGTTCAAAACTGGAAGAGGCAGGGAGGCAACAACAATAACCACATGTGTAGAGCTTGACAGGATTTCCAGTACTCATCCAGAAAGAAATAATGATGTCAAGTTGTCCCCAGGGAAAACAGGACAGGAAACAACCCAGGGAGCCAATGTGTGGAGCAAGGTGCCGCAGGGAGTCAGTGTGCTTTGCCCACAAAAACTCAGATGTACTGAAAATGTGAAGTGTTTGCTGTTTAAATACTGGAATTATTTGGCACTCAGTAAATGGCACTCCTAGGAGAATAAAATCGAATGTCCAGTTAAATCTGACTCAGTGTTAACATGGTTTATGTGTACTATCTTAGAATATTCAGTTCATTGTTGAAGCAACTATGCTGATCAGTATTATCCTAGCACTACAACCAGGTAAAGGCATTAAGAGAAAGGCAAACTATATAGACCACTTTTTTCAAGATAAATTAAATAACATTAAGTACACATTTGAAGGAGTATCTTCAAGGCTGATGGATCCCAGAATTGAAGGCAAATTGTAACAAAAAAAATCTAAGTGTAGATGCATAAAATAATTTCGCTGATTATGTTTGGACTTAAGTAACTTTAGTGATGAAGAAAGTTTGCCAGATTGAAGTAAGGAAACCTCTATGGTGCACTGCAATGTAGTTAGTAAACGTGAATCTTAAGCAGCACCAGTGGCTCATGCCTGCAATCCTAGCTACTCAGGGAACAGAGTTTTGAGGATCTCAGTTCAGAGCTAACCTGGGCAGGAAAGTCAGTGAGACTCATCTCCAATGATCAATACCACCACCACCACCACCACCCCCCACCCCCTGCCACCACCTGACAAAAAAGCCAGATGTGGAGGTATGGCTCAAGTGGTAGTGCACTAGCTTTGAACAAAAAAGCTGAGTGACAGTACCTAGGCCCCGAGCTCAAGCCCCAGGACACACACAGACACAGAGTGAATCTCATTGGTGGGGGGAGGAGGGGATGATTAACTCCAAGTCATGTGAGCATGCATCCTAATTAGAACTGGGCAAATAAGTGAGTGGATGGCAGGCACTGGGAGCCAGCCTCAAAGAGAGAGTTCACCTGTTAGCCTGGGAGGAGCATTTAGGTTCCTGTGGCAATGAGTTGGTTGACACTGGGAGAAACTCATGTTTAACTTCAAAGTATATTTTTTACATAGCTTGATCCTTATATGCTTATAAAGGGTAGGCTTCTCACATCTAGTTTTTGCTCCCTTGCCTTAGAGAACATAAATGCTGTGTATGTCCACATGCCCCAGCATCCACCAGCTCTCTAGCTCAGTTCCCACATCCTAACACTTCATCCAGATGCCTGAACAGAGGTGCCCTTGAGGCATGGCTGATGGCAGAACTGGGAGAAGAAATCAATAGGATGAGCCTGGAGCACATCAAGTGCAAAGTAGAGAGACCTGGAAAAAATTAGACTTGCTGAAGTGCATCAGGCCCAGAGAAACAAAGCGTGTGTTTCCTCTCCCATGTGGAAGTTAGATCTAATTTATAGATATTCACGCAGACACATATGGACACAAGGAGAATTCCAATGGTGGGATGACTCAGAACAACAAACTCACAATCTAACAAAATGAATACTAGGAAGCTGGTACTTGAGCAGGGGAAAATACACTTATATTATTTAATGCATATCTATGAAACCAGGAAAATTGAGAGGATGGGTAGTGTTGGGAGGGATGAGGAGAATAATGGAAAGGGTGATTTTGATAAAGATGCATTGTACCCATAAACTGACATGTTGAGATGAAACCCCTTTGTACAACTAAAGATAAAAAAATTTAAAAATTAAAACATTAAAGAAAGTGAAGAAGTGCTCCAAATACAGCTATACCATGACTGGAGGTGTCAAATGTCAGAGGACTAATTACCTAACAGGAGCAAGTTGAACAAGAGAAGGAGATATTCTCTAATAACCCAAAGTGTTAGAAAACAAGAGGATAAAATAAAGATCTATGAGTCCATAGTATTTGAATCCATAGGGGGAAAAAACACCAGTATCAGTAGCACAGAAAGTTCTAGAAATTATCTAGGCACTGGTGGCTCATGCCTGTCATCCTAGCTATTCAGAAGGCAGAGAACTGAGGATGGCAGTTCAAAGCCCATCTGGGCAGGAAAGTATGTGAGACTCATATCTCCAATGAACCACCAGAAAACCAGTAGTGGTGCTGTGGCTCAAGTGGTAGAGCACTGGCCTTGAGAAAAAGAATTCAAAGACAGTGCCCAGTTCAAGCCCCAGAACCACCACCACCAAAAAAATGAAAGTCCTAGAAATTTAGGTAGATTCTCCAGTCTCAAGGACAGATGTATCTTCCATGTCATGAGGCCCCTGGACTGCCTGACACCTTTAGGTCATCCTCACAGTGTTCGTGGTGGACACAGGTTCCCTATAGCCTGTTTTCTTCCAAGTCCCATGCGACCCTGTCTTGTCTTCACCAACCTGGTTTGTGCTTCTTTCCTCTTCTTGGGCTAGCTTTCTTGTGTCTCTTCTTCCATCTTTTAGTATTTGTTCCTATTGAATGAGAATTCAATTCAATCTCTGCAATAAAACCCTTTGATGTTTCTCTTTTACCTAGGTTTAGGGCAATGATTGCCTTGTTTGAATTCTGTCTTCATATCCCATGCCAACAATAAATACATGGATTCCCAAATCAAGATCAAAAAGTCATATCTGGAGATGAGACTCATCCAGAATCTGCACAGGAATTCACAGGCTAAAGCTCGATGGTCAGCTGCATCAGCCAGAATATCCAAAAATCCTGGAAAAAATACTCTTTTTAAATGAACTTATTCCTTGTAATTTTTGTTACCCTTATTTTCACACATAAGAGCAAACATAGGACAGAAAATCAGACCAGAAATCTGTGTAATTAATTGTGCATGTGTGCATGTGCATGAATGTGTGTGTGTGTGTGCATGCGTGCATGTTGCTCTGTACCGTATAATGCTGCAGTTGTTGGCCAGCTGTGCGATTTGTCACATTTGGTCATTTTTTTTTTTTTTGCCAGTCTTGGGGCTTGAACTCAGGGCCTGAGCACCACCCCTGGCTCTTTTTGCTCAAGGCTAGCACTTTGCCACTTGAGCCACAGCACCACTTCCGGCTTTTTCTATACATGTGGTGCTGAGGAATCAAACCCAGGGCTTTATGCATACGAGACGTGCACTTTACCACTAGGCCATATTCCCAGTCCACATTTCGTCTTGTGTTTACTCCAAAGGCTGTTGTCTGTCTGCTGCTTCCTTCTTTCTAGTGGACAAATACCTTGCAGACATCTGTACACATTCACAAGTTGTAGTTTTTAGCAGCATCGAGGTTTGAACTCAGGGCTTTGCATTTGCAAGAGCAGGAACTCTACTGCTTGAGCCAGGCCTCCAGTCCTATTTTCCTCTGGTTATTTTTGTCCTGGCTTGTCTGGACTGGGATATTCTTATTTGTGCTTCTGGCTGTAGCTGGGATAATAGGCACAGACCATTCACACCCAGGTATTGGTTAACATGAGGTCTCATAAAATTTGTTTTTAATTTGAGCAGGCTAGCCTTGAACCATGATTCACCTCATCTCTGGTGTAGCTGGGATTACAGGTGTAAGACCCCACTTTTTAACATTTGCATGAGAACATTAGCAAGTGTGTCATGGATTTCTAATTCTCAGATGGTTGTGGATGATTTAACTGCTGGTTTTGCAACACCAGATTTGTTCTGTGTCTTTGGCTAACCACATTGCTGAGTCAGGCATGTTCCTTCCTGGTTTGTCCTCCCTGTAAAACCTCCTGGTATGGGTAGCAAGAAAGGTTGTTTTCAGATGTGAATATGGCTGGGCACATGACCATTTCTTAGAGCCGGTTAACAGAAACAGAAACGTTTTTATTAGAGATCACCTTTGGGGCTTGCTTTCTTCATGTGGATTGTGAAAACAACAACTACACTGATGTTGGTTGTGGGTTAGGATGAGGATATTCCTAATGTCTCCCACCCCATGTTGCATTGTGAAAATAACCAAACAAGGGAGGCTATTTCTACTGTATTTATTACTAAACAAACAAACATAAAACCCCAGGAAATGTTCATGATCATGTCTCTTTGTAGATTCCAGTTCAATAAAAGGAAATGGTGCAATGCTATAATCTGATAAGCGGGATAAATTCTGGTGTTTTATGCCTTATCTGGGTGAATGTAACTAAAATTATGCATTATATATATCAACATAACTAGAAGAGAGGACTTTGAGCATACTTTCCATAAGGAAATGACTAACAGTAAAAGCAGATGGATATGCTAGTGACCCTCAACTGCTCACTGGTTGGTGACTTCATGAATCAAGTATCCTCTTATATCTCGCAAGGATGTCCAAGTAGCACATGTCAATCAAAAAATTTAAGGAGAGAATGGGAAGAGAACCACTTTATGTGGGCATTGACATACTTATTCTGAGAACTCAACATCTTCTGGCTCAAATCCAGTAGCCAACAAAATTGGTCTTAAGATCATTCAGACCAATGAGAAAAATGTTAGCAGTGGAAGCCATTTTTGCTAGGCCTATGCAAATGCATTGGATAAAATTGCCTTCATGGGGAACTGACTTTAACAATCCTTCAAAATTAGGGTGGTGGGGGGAGTAACAGTGGCATAAAACGTAAAACATTGCTTTGCAGTCTTGTAGCAAATATAATTTATCAGATACTTTTAAATTTTAATTCTTACAACATTCAATTGAGGTGTGTGTCTGTGCATGTGTGTGTGTATGTGTATGTGTGTATGGTTTCATATAGCACAAAAGGCATGTAGACAGGCATGTAGACGTATGAGCTTTGTCAAGGCTACAGCCAATCAGTGAAGAAACCATAATTTAAGCTCAGTTCCGGTCGACTCCAAACTCATGCTCTGAAGCAGGTTATGTTTTCCTTTCCAAGGTCAGTTAACTGCATATGTTTCCAATTATTTTAACGCTTGACGTTCTATGCTTTATGAGATGCCTAGCACAGAACCTGGTGACTGAAATTCTGGCATTTGTCAACCCATGGTGCAAAGTAATCAACTCCCTTGGGGTCAGATTTCAGATTGGGGATGTTCAGGAAACCAAATTCCAAGCTCATTTGCAGGTAACTGGTTCTGGTGAGTAACTCACAGTCACAGGGTTTATAGGATCTGAGTCACACATCCCAAACCAATGCATTACTGGGTAATGAGCAATCTTTCTGCTGTGAGCACAAAATCCCTTTCTTTGTAATAGCACATTTCCTGTAATGTGAGTGTGTGCATGTGTGTGTGTGTGTGCATGCATGTGTGTGCATGTGGTCTGTATCTGTGTGTCTGCGCACCTGTGTATGTCTGTGTGCAAGTATTCATGAGAGAGGTCATGAGTGTTTAAAAGTGTGACTTGAGGGCCTTTAAAAATCTCCTCCCAGCAATTTTCTTTTTTTTTTTTAATAAAAAGATGTAGATATTTATTTTGATGGAAGGTTCTCCGCTTGCTTTACAGTATGCGTCCCTGATCACATGCTGCCACTCAGCCCACCGCAGGGCCTACACAAAAAATGTGAGGTAGGGACAGGGTAAGATCAATTCAAACAACACAGGGCGCTTTTAAGTCCAGTTTTTCTTCTTATTAAGTCTAGTCAAATCTGGCCAGTCAAATATCGAGGTCATCATCTGGGTCTTCTTGGTCCAGATCATCATAAACATCTGGCTCATAGAAGATACGGCAGACTGACTTGGTCCAGATCGAAGCAAGGCCTTCTGCTTTTCAGAGCTGAATTGGAAAGGCAGAGTCAGGTTATCTTTGGCTTCTCTTTCTTTCTTGGACAGGTGAAAGTTAAAAGTCAAGTGAGTTGTGGGATCCATCAGAGGTATGTGGGCACTCTGCTGCTGGTGGGACCCTACAGGCCGCTCTTGTAGCTCCAGGCTGAAGTCAGGAAGGATGGAGAACGGCTGAGACTGGTAAGCAGGGCGATGTTGGGGTCTTCGATAGAGGATGTAGACTGAAGCCTGGCCCATTTTACCATCCATGGTCATCTCTGTTTGAACAAAAAATATGGAATGCTTCACGAATTTGCGTGTCATCCTTGCGCAGGGGCCATGCTAATCTTCTCTGTATCGTTCCAATTTTAGTATATGTGCTGCCGAAGCGAGCACCCTCCCAGCAATTTTCAAGTATCCAATTTATGTCTTTTTCTTATATTCACAATTTCATGCACTATTTCTCATAGATTATTCCTTCTGGATTCTACATAACTGAACATTTGTATCTGTTAGCCAACCCTCCCCATAACTACTCTTCTGTTTTCCGATTGCACCTGTTAGGTGAGTGAGGTCCTGCATGGTAGTTGCCTTTCCTGGGCCTGGCTTGTTGCATGGAGGATGATGTCTTTCAGGTTCATCATTGATGTTAAACGTGGCAGGATTCCCTTCATTTCCATGGCTGAGTGCACCTATATATGCACCCACAGATTCTATATGTGAGTATATGCATTCATCCATTGATAGACGCTTGCACTGATTCTCTACCTTGGCTGCTACAACTGCTGCTGCTTTGGACATGGACAGCCTCTGTCTCTCCCACATATTGCTGCTGTTGCATATCCAGAGTGGGATTTCTGTATCACAGCCCACTTCTATTTCCAACAGTTTGAGGAATCTCTAGCCTATTTCCCATAATGATGGCACATTTGCCTTCCTTTAGCCATAGGAATTACGTTTGGTAGATTCTGTCTTTTTCCTAATAGCCATTCAACTGGGGTAAAGTGGTACTGTATTGTGGTTTTGATTTGTACTTTTATGATAGTTAGGGGTTAAAAGAGGCAAACAAAGATTTATGTGGGAGGAAGTTACATTTTATGAGAAATCATAACATATCACAACATGAAGATACCTAATACACCATCTTGTTTTGCTATGAATGAAGTAAAAGTTGCCTAGATGGTATAGGGCAGTAGAAGGTCAGGAGAGAGTGATTGGAGGAGGTGATTTTTGAGCAACAGATCAGTAGTAACTCCCTGAAATTTGGAGAGATGCATTAAAGGATGAAGCACTTAAAGGGGTGAGCACTTGAGACAAGAGCAGTAGATGATAGGGTTGGCTTGGGGCAGCCTCAGGAAGAAGTGGGGTGGTGGCCTTGACAGGTAAGACCAGAGGTGAGCAGACACTGGCTGTGTGGGCCCAGTGGTCATGGGAGACACTGCTGTCTTGTTCTGTGTCAGTGACATGGAAGGATTTAACAAGAAGAGTAAAGTGACTCGTGTTTTGTTTTAGCAGCACCATGCTGGGCACTGGGACTGTGATCTCCCCGGAAGTTGGGTCCAGCATGTTTTCTCTCATAGTTAGATCTAAAATATAAACATACATGAAAGTTAGACCTAAAACGTACAGAAGTTTGGAAGTTAGATCTAAATTATACACATATATGAAAACACATATAGGGCCACGTGCATATATACACGACCAAAATGAGGAAAGTATAGTGTCTATGCAGGGGCGGCTTTCCACTCTGTAACCCTTTCAAGCAATGAACAGAAATACCAGGAAACTGGGCCTCTAATCTGGAGGGGTGCGGGAAGTAAGGGGCAAGCAGATGAGTGGATATTGGGTGAATACAGTATTGACACACATATGTGCATAGCCCCAGGAAAGCCAGGGGAATTGGTGGGGTTGAGCACAGTGGAAGCAGGGAGAAGAATGGAAGGTGTGACATTGATCAAGATGTATTGTATGTATTGTACACACAAACTGATATTGAATTGAAACCCCTTTGTACAAGTATCTGAATATAATAAAAACTAAATAAGTCTCCCTATTACAAACAAAAGAAAAACCAGTTACACAGGGTGATTTTTCTCTATTATAATAATAGACATTTTGATATTTATTTTTAGTTAATAATCTGCTTACCTTTTACAATTTAAAATGTTTCTATCGTTTAAAAAGTCACATAGATAAATTTTCTTTTTTTGTAATTTATTTATTAATTAAACACAAATTTTTTTGACAAGGTGTTGTGCAAAAAAGGGTACAGTTACATAGTAGGGCAGTGTGTACATTTCTTGTGATATCTTACACCCTGTTTTTCTTTCCCTTCCCTAGGTCAGGTAGACATATGTACAATTCACAATGTACCAAGAACATATACAGTAGCCATGTGGCCTACGCCCAAGAAAATTCGCTTAGGGCTTTAAATGTAATGTTGACATTAGACAATATGTTGACAGTAGTCTTATATGAACGTACATACATGGCTTTTGAGCTATTGTATTCCACTGAGAGGTCAATTTTTGACCTTTATATGTTGAGTAGTTGTTTGGTTTTAGTTACATACTGTTGGGTCTCTGCCCCAATTCTGTGGGAAATACCATTTGACAAGCAGTTGTTTTTTTTCACAGACCTGGTCTCTACTGTCTCTTCGTCACCCCATCTTAGCAGTCATATATCAGGGAGATCATGCTGCTTTGTTTTCTGTGTTCTAGGCTTGTCTCGCTCAACATTATTTGTTCAAGTCATAGACAAATTTTCAAAGAGCAATATTTGAAATAATTACAAGCAAGATATTTCTCTGGTTAGCAGTTTTTCCATAAACATATACTTTTGAAAAAATACCTGCCATAAGGCAAAGACCTAAGTATTGGAAGCTAACTTGTCTTAGGCAGAGGCTCTGCCAAAGATGAAATTAAGGGCAGAGAGATGGCTGGTGGCTGGAAGGTGCTAGATTAGTAGATGGATGAATGGATAGACAGAGTCAAACATACTTGGTGGCAAATGGATGTGGGAGTCAAGAATGTGGAAAGGAAGGATCACCTTTCTAAGTACTTTCTGCCGAACAACTGAACAATAGGCATCCATACTTTGTTACTGAAATAAAATTGATTAATAGAATAGAAATTTCAAGAAGAAATCAAGAACTCAGTGGTGGAAGGATTTGTTTTGAAGTTGGCCTGTCCAGGCTAGCCTCAAACTCAATATTCTCCTGAGTACTGAGATTACAGGCTGTGTCTCTATGTCTGGCTTAGAAGGGTTTGCTGTGAGATGTTTATTGAGTATTTAAGTAGAATGAAGATAATCGTAGAACAGGTATATAATTAGGAGTCACCATTATGGTCTATGTAAAGAACAGTAACTATATATTTCTCACAATAAAATTTCTAAAATTCCAATTCTATGAAATGTTAACCTAAAAAAGAGACTCTCACTGAGGAATAAGTAAGGAAAAGAATTGATTTGAGTCCGAGTGAAGGTGGCCACCGGGGAACCTCAAATTTCAGTTGCCCAGCATAAATACTCTGACACCCCACTGGGGGGGATGTGGGTGGGTGGTTGGTAAGGAGGACTTGCAGGGAGCTGCTGCACTGCTGGCTCAGTTACTTTGACCGACAAGAACAGCACCGGTCTGCTCTCGTGCCTCCCTGGCTTACCATAGCACTGCAGGAGAGACATGGCACTGAGCAAGAGGAAGACGCTCTCCAGGTTACCACGACTCTCTGGGCAACAGGGCATTTGTGGGGAGCCCTGCTGAAACGACTGGAGGATAAACTTCATGGGATCAGGAGATTCCAGAATTCATGAGGACTGCGGTCCCACGTCCATGCCTGCCAGGCTGCGTGGGAACTTGCCCTATTTTATTTTTAATTTAGGTCTTCACAGAGAAACAAGGTTGTTGTTGAAAGTTATGAGATACAGGTACACATCAACAGAAAAGGTAAAGGAGGTAAAATCTGGTTGATATTTTTCAAAGCTCTATGTTTGGAAAAATGACCATCTTGTAATTATTTGGCCTATTATTAATAGTATAAATATCATCTTAAATTTAGCTTATTTCTTTGATTATAGAAAAATTTAAACCTTGAACAGTCAGCTAATTATCAACTAAAATAGGTATAAAAATATCAACTAAATATGTCTTGCCTATTATTATGATTCTTCAAACATGGTTCAGTAATTTTTTAAATTACAGAATATTTGAAACTGCAAAAAGTAAATAGTGTAAGATAATACGATCATATATACTTTTCACCCAGCGTCAACAAGTAGGAACCTTCTCCCAAATTCCCCCTCCTCCCCTTCCTCCTCCTTCTCCTCCCCATCCCTCTCCCCCTCCTCCTCCCCCTCCTCCTCCTCTTCCTCATCCTTCTGTCAGTCATGGGGCTTAAACTCAGGGCCTAGGCACTGTCCCTGAGTTCTGCTCAAGGCTATCCCTCTACCATTTTGAGACACAGCTCTACTTTTGGTTTTCTGGTGGCTTTGGAGATAAGAGTCTCACAGACTTTCATGTCCCAGCTGGCTTTGAACTGTGATCCTCAGCTCTCAGTCTCCTCAAGTAGCTAGGCTGACAGGGGTGAGCCACTGGTGCCTGACCCAAACTCCCTCTTCTTAAGCCTAAATTCTTTTGGGCTTCAAAGACATGAAATGCATACAGTAAAACCTCCCACACTAGGTATATAATTCTGTAAGCTGAAAAATAAATTTGACCTCAGATAATTTATACCATATTCAAGGTATGAATGAATTCCATCCCCGTTCAGGTTTTCTAATGTTTATTTGTGATTAACTCTACACCATCCCCAGGTTCTAGAACGCATTGGTCTGTCTCTCATCACTACAGGGTTTTACACTGT
Source organism: Perognathus longimembris pacificus (assembly GCF_023159225.1). Taxonomy (NCBI): domain Eukaryota; kingdom Metazoa; phylum Chordata; class Mammalia; order Rodentia; family Heteromyidae; genus Perognathus; species Perognathus longimembris. Next base: position 66,218,944 of record NC_063162.1, on the reverse strand, counting down.
CTCATAAGTCACGAACAAAATCATGTATGATGCAGCTTTGAGACCTGACTTCGTCCACTTCAGAAATATGCCTTTCAACATCATCAGTGCTCATACATGAATGTTGCGTATTAGTTGGTTGTTGTGTTTTGTTTTGCTGTACATTCTGCATTGTGTGGTTGCAGTACAAACTGCTAGCCACCCCCTAGAACAGGGCTATCTGGAAGAGTCCCAATTTTTGTGTGTTATCCTAGGAGCACACAGGTTTAGTTGTTGAGTGTACATTGTTTTTTCTTAGTTAGTAAACTGACTTGTAGTGGAATTGTCTGGTTGCAGTTAACAACGTTAGATATTCCTGAAAAGCAATTTTCCAGCCGTACCGTTTTCCATTCCTGCCCACAATGGAGTTCCAGGGGTCTTGAATTTCAAATTTGTTTCTGTTTTTAGCCTGACCATTGTAGTGGGCATTTAATGATGGCTTATTGTGGTTGTAAGTTCCATTCTCTTCATGTTGATCTGTTTTCATGCACTTTTTTTTTAACCAAATGTGCGTGTCTAAGCTATACAGATTTAGTGAACACTCTTCAAGTCCTTTGCAAAGTGTATTGGTTTCTCATAATTGCATTTTGAGAATTTTTTTAATTTAATCAAGATACAAATGCAGAGATGATTTGGAACATTTTCTTTTAATCTTTTGTTGGTCTTCTAATTTTTTAAATTATGTCTTTTGAGAAGCTGAAATTAATAATTACTACTAGTAATTATTAATAAGTTAATTATCTTTAAGTATTTGTAAAAATGGATTTCAATTCAATGTATCAGTCTATGAGTAAAATCATCTTAATCAGTGTCACCTCTTCCATGAACTAGTTTATCATATTTTTGTTTTATGGATTGTGCTTTGTATTGTATCTTAAAAATATTAGTTTAACCCTAATTCCCAAATATTTCCCTTTGTTTTCTCTTAGATCTTTTTGTTTGTCAGTGTGGGGATTGAACTCAGGGCCTGAGCTCTGTCCCTGAGCTCTTTTGCTCAAGGCTAGTGCTCTACTATTTTGAGCCATAACTCCACTTTTGGTTTTCTTTCCTGCCTGGGCTGGCTTTGAACCATGATCCTCAGATCTCAGCCTCCTGTGTAGCTAGGATTATAGACAAGAGTCATCAGCATCCAGCTGATGTTTTATACTTTTCGGTTTAATATTGAGGTCTAAGATCCACTCTGTGTCAATTCCTGAAGGATTCAGTGGTAAGGATTCAGTGTCTGCACATTTATATTCCATTGTTCAAGTGACATTTGCTTTGTGACAAATGGATTTTTAAACCCCACTTACTCCAAAGAAAACCTTTGCATTTCTGTTGGAAACCAACCAATTATGAATATGTAGGCCTATTAGTTCATTTCTTATTACTTCCATTTTTCCATAGGCCTCTTCTTTATCTAATGCCACAATATAATGATGATTATAATTTATATGCCACTAAGATGATAAAAGCAAATTTGTAAAAGAGTAAAATGGGTAAGACAGAATGAGTTCTTCAACTTTGTTTTTCAGAATTGTTTTGGATAGTTTAGTCCTTTAAAACTTCCACAATGATTTTAGAGTGAGTTGGCTGCTTTCTTGCGAGCTCTCTGTGATGTTGCTTTGTATGACATCCAATCTATAGAACAACTGAGCAAATGAACATTTTTGACAATATTGAGGCTTCCCACCCATAAACAGTATATGTCTCTCCATTTTTCAGGCTTTCTCTATTTTCTTCTATCAGTGATTTGTCATTTTTATGGTCTTTTTAAGTATCACTTATGATTGATTTATTTCTAAAAGCATCTGAGAAAGTCTTTGGATAATTCATTATTTAAACAAAATTGTAAACATTTATTGCATAGCTCAGAGTACAGTTAGTCTATTTTGGTGAAAATTGAATATAATGCATCCAGGATAAAATAATATGTATATGTTAACATTGCTTAGCTGGGTTTTCTAAAAATAAGAGTCAGGCCAAGTTGGCTGTTACTGTGTTCAGTCTTTTTTATGTTTAATGACTTATTTCTTCACTTTTTCCCAATTACTAAGAGATGAGTGTTGAAATCTCCAACTACTATCATGGAGTTATCAATTATTCCTTTAAGTTCTACTATATTATTTAGAATATTTCAAGTTTGTGTTATCAAATGTGTAGACCCTTACAGTTGCTATGTATTCTGAAAAATTTATCCTTTACCACTTAGTAATAATCTTGGATGTATAGTCTACTTTGCTTCCTGTTTATGTGTCTAAATATATGTTTTTACAACATGTATGACAAATTTCCAGAATTTTTAAAATCTATGTAAAATAAGTTAAAAATAAAAAAGTACAAAGTAGGATCATGTGCTTTTATCCAACCTGGAAATTTATTTTTGTGTTGTGGTTGTGCCCATACTGGGGCTTGAGCTCAGGACTTTGTACTCTCATCTGGCTCTTTTTGCTCAAGGTTGGTGTTCTACCATTTGAGCCACAAATACATTTCTGGATTTTTCTGGTTAATTGGATATATATATATATATATATGTATATATATATATATATATATGTCTCATAAACTTTTCTATCTGATCTAGCTTCAAACCTTCTAAGTAGCTAGGATTACAGGTGTGGACCATTATAGCGTGGCTTGGAAAATTCTGAATTTAACCAATTTCATTGCTATTTCATGTAATCATGAAAATACTTGTATTAAATCTATTGTGTTATTATGCTTTCATTTTAGTTACACAGTTTTGACAAATGTGTAGTCCCAATCTATACTCCTAATGTGACAGAACATTTCTAAATCTCCAGAAATTTCCTCAAGTGCTTTGAGTCAGTCTCTCCCTATTCTTCATCAGGCAATGTCTGCTTCATATTACTACAGATTAGTTTGTTCTAAAACTTCAGTTACATGGAATTGTTTTTGGTCTGGCATATTTTCATTTTTCATCTATCTAAATTTTGTTATTTTGAAACAATCTCAAAATTATCCAAAAATAGTAAGAATCATGTATTTTCCCCAAAATCATCTGAGGATACATTTCTGTATGCCTTCCTTTATAGTTCTTCCAAAAAATATTCCTGAACCTACAGGAAATGCCATAATAGAAATGGTGAAAGCACAGCCACCTGACCACCAAACCCTCACATCATTTTCATGAGCTGTCCAATGAAATTGTTCATAACAGAAAGATGTAATTAAAATCATATAGAGAATTAGCTGTCCCACACCTTTGTTCTCCTGTGCCTTAGCCCACTTCCTCCATTGTTCATTGTCTGCGTAACCTCAAGGACCAGAGGCAAGTTGCTTTGTAGAATATTCTCAAAGGTGTCCCTCAGTCCAGAACCAGTGTGTGTATCTTGCAGAAATATTTAAGAAGAATGAGTGTATACTCTCTTCATATCAAATGGTGCTTGAATCAGTTTGCCCAGTAATTGAGAAGTCTAACTTTAATCTTCTATTAGGGTTACACCTGCCCAGAGCTTTCCACTAATTGGTGTGTGTGTGCTCACATGCATGCGTGTATGTGTGTGTGTGTGTGTGTGTGTGTGTGTGCGCTTGTATGGAGGCTTAACTCAGCTTCAAGCTCTTCTTGGCTATTTTGCTCTAGCAAGCCATCTACCACTTGAACCACACCTCCACTTCTGACACTTTTCTGGTTAATTGGAAATAAGAGTTTTGTGGACTTTTCTGCCCAGCCTGGCATTGACCCATGAGCCTCTGATCTCAGACTTCTGAGGAGCTAGGATTGTAGATGTGAGCCACTAGCACCTGGCTGTTGTTACTGTATGAATGTATGAAAATCATAGTTTGGATCTATCGTGTGTGTGTGTGTGTGTGTGTGTGTGTGTGTGTGTGTGTGTGTGTGTGTGTGAATTCTGGGGCTTGCTCTCAGGACCTGGATGTTTTTTGTCCCTGAGCCTTTTTGTTCAATGTTAGCGCTCTACCACTTGAGCCACTGAGCCACTTCCAGCTGTTTTGGTTGTGTCTTACAGACTTTCCTTGCCTGTGTGGCTTTGAACTGTGATCTTCAGGTATGAGCCTCCTGCTTAGTTAGAATCACTGGAGAGAGCTACGGGCACCTAGAGGATGACCATCGTTTCATGTTTTGTTTTGTTTTTAAAATTTAGCTTACATTAATTGTATGGGGGGCAGATATCAATGCCACTATTCCATTGATGATGATCATTTTTCATACAGGCTTCCTAGATGAGACCACTTGTAGACTTCCAGGGCTTATTGGAATTTAAAAAAGGAATTGGGCATACAATAAGAATTTCACAATTTGATAAAAAAAAAAATTAGTCCACTTCAGATGAACACACAATGTAATGAAGTTGCTTTCTGTTAACATGTCAATTTCTGGAACAAACTTAGGACTGACACAATTGAAAAAATGGAAAAAACACAACACCCAAATTTTAGAGTTTGCCAGTGATTGCTCAAAAGAAGAAAAGATCATAATTATGAGAGTGGTTGCTCTTTCATAAACATCCCTGTTTTAGTAGCATCCAGTTAATGCTCACAGAAAATAGAGGATACTGCATGGGAGGAGGGCTCAGGGCCCAGGCAAGCAAATGGCTAGCACATCACACATAGGAACAAGTTGTTCCCTTCTGATGTTTCCAGTAGCTTCTCTTACTCCAGTGAATAAAGGGGAAATAGAACTAGGACAGAGTGTATAGCCAGGGACAGGGAGCTCATTAGCCAGGCAGAAAGAGGAGTTGTGTAATGCAGCGATGACAGTGTGGTTTTATGTCCACCTCGGGATACATCTGTGCAGCCACTCAGAGATCACAAGAGAACCACAGCGTCACAGCCAAGTGAGTGTGTGAGTCTCTGTCAGTGTGAACAACGTGATCAAAAGGTGTAAAACTGCCTGGGGCCCAGAGTCTCGGGAAAGAGCATCGGTGTGGATAAATCATAAATTTAATTATTTTTGCAAATTATTTTTCTTTGTACTTTTTATTGTCCTTATGTTGTAAGTGAGATAGATAAAACAGAGGATTAAAGATGTACCAGGGTTGTATTCTGCTCACTAAAATGAGGATAAAAGACCTATAGAAGTTTTGTATATTTCACTATTGAGAAAAATAAGGGTGTATAAGAACAAATGTGTTCTTTGCACTTTTGTTTCTTCCAGCTATCTTCCAGGGAACTGACATACTTTGAAGTCTTTCATCACCCTTTGGACTGGATTTTTGGATAGATTTATCAGCATAAATATTTGTTACCACAATTCCCCATTGCTCTTGAGCAGACTGTCTCTCTGTTGTCATCTTCAGATACACTGAATGCTGGATTGGTTTGTGCAGAAGCCTCCCCGTGCCCTCTGGAAGTCTCGTCTTGTCTCCTGAGCCTTTCCAGTGGCAGAGCATGTCTGCTGGGCCGATGGCTTTCCTGGGCCTTCAGGAACCTTCTTTGTCCCAGCCACCTCCTAATCTTAAGACCCGTCCTTCAGACATGTCCACTGGTAGCTCTGTTGGTGGGATTGCAGATAGTACAGCCCTTGTGGAAAGCATTGCAAATAGTACAGCCCTTGTGGAAAGCAGAACTACAACTGCCTGAAGGTCCAGCAATCCCACGACTGGGTATACATTCCAAGGGACTGAAATAATCTAGCAAAGATAACATTCACAATTGTCAAGATAGGGATGAACCTAGGAGTTAATGGGTGAATTGATAGCATAAAATATTCTTTTGTGTATATCTACCATACAGCAACATTTTCTAATTTATGGCAATGTGGGTGGGACCAGAAGAGAACATTGTAGTAGGTCAAATAAGCCAGACACAGAAAGACAAGGGCTGCACATTGCTACCCCTGTGTGGAGACTATAAGTAGACCATATGGAAGTAGAGAGGCAAATAGTGATGGTTTGAGTGGAGGGAAGACAATGAGGGGTGAACAATGGGTTCCAGAATATGGCTAGCACTGAGAAGGCATTCTGACGTTCACTAGCAACACAGGACAGCCACCATCTAAAGCAATTAGTCATCCACTTCAGACCAGATAGAGAAGAGCTGGAAGGCTCTCAGCACAGAGAAACAGCTATATCTAGAGACGTCGAAATGCCAATTATCTTAGTTTCACCGCTGAAATTTGTATATGTGAAATGGGAATAACTAAATTATAATATTGAAGTCAGATTGCAACATTGTATCCCATAAATAAGTATGAATGGGATGCCTATTAAATAATTTTTTTAAAATGTCCCCTTCCTCATCCCCATCTACAGCCCCCCCGTAAGGTCAGGTCTGGGGAGGGAGAGGAGAGGCTCACTGGGCTAGGACTCACCTTGTTTCCCTTGACAGTTATGTCAGACATCAAACTCTATGGTCTACATAAAAGTCTTGTTTAGGGATGTCAGGCAACACCAATCCTCTCTGCTTCAGAAACGGGCTTGGAACCAGCAGTAAACTCAAGTGTGCATGAGCCTTTGGGCTACATTGGCTTTGTCCAGGCGTGATCTTGAGTGGTGGGCTCATCCCCCCAAGGCCACACAGACACTGTTCACTGACAGAATTTCCAGCTTTCTGTGCTGTGCTGTGAGCCTGTTTTCACGTGTGAGCTGCGAAATGCACACTGCTCATCCAGGAAGCAATGTCACCACCCCTGGGTATTTCAGTGCAGGGAGACTGAACTGCGCAGTCCACCCAAGGCAGCAAGACACAGTGGAGGCCTTGTCCCCATTGGTTGTCAGTCCTGCAAGGTTCAGGGACACTTCCTGGGTGGGCAGAATCTCCTCCACACATGCTCCCCTTGCCGTGGAGTGTGTGTGTGTGTGTGTGTGTGTGTGTGTGTGTGTGTGTGTGTGTGTGTGTGACTGAGATCTGAATTCAGAGCTTTCTGCTGGCTAGATAAGCCCTCTACCTCTTGAATCATGACCCCAGCCCTTTTGGGTTTTAGTTTACTCTTCAGATAGGGTCTCTGAGGGTTTGTGCTGGGACTTGTCACAGATAGAAACAGCACTACTTTGTTCTCCCAAGTAGCTGTGGTTATAGGCATGAAACACTAGCATGTTTATTGAAATAGGGTCTCACTAAGTTTTACTGGGGCTGACCTCAAACCACTACCTTTCCATCTCCTCTTCCCCTGTAGCTGGCTTTTCCCCACTTAAGCCACGCCTCCAGATCCTCACCCCTCTGTGGCTGAGATTGTGCACATGAGCTACCCTGCCAGGCCCCCACTATGGGTTTGGTGCATGGACAAGTGTTGGGGGAAAAAGTCCATTTCTGGAAGGAGGAGAGAGGGCAGAGTGGGGGCTGTTCTCATCAGCGCCCTCATCTGGATGTTGTCCTACACATCCTACAGCTGTTCATGACAATTGCACATTTGTTCAAGGCAGTTAAAGACCTAGCCCTCAACCACCATTCTTTTTCTTAAAGGTGATGTACAGAGTGGGTACAGTTACATAAGTCAGGTAATGAGTACATTTCCCTTTAAACAGTGTCACCCCTCCCTCATTTTCTCTCAGTTTTTTCCCTCCTGACCCTCATCTCCCCAAGTTGTAAAGTTTGTTTTCAGCATAGTGTCTAGTGAGTATCACTGCTTCATTAGTTCATCCTTTGTGCTTGCCCTTTCCATCCTGATAAACTTACCTACAAGACAAACATCAGATAAATTTACATACAAGACAAAGACAAAGGGTATAGAAATAAAAGAGTGACAAAAGAGGAAAAGACAGAAGAAGAAAAAAGAGGGAAAACAAAAAAAACCACAAAGAGGGCAATTAAAAAAAAACCCTCTTGTTTTCATTTCTTGGAGTTCATTTTGATAGGCATCATTTTATATGATCATAATTGAGCTCTTGTGAGCCTCTCCTAAGAATATTCTCTTTTGAAAACCACCATGCTTTATAACATTCTGTTTTCTCTATCATTTTGAGTAGAAGGGTTGCAAAGTTTTAGAACTTCTCAACTTTCTTTTTTCTCCTCTTCCTTCTCCTCCTCCTTTTCTTCTCCTCCTCCTTTTCTTCTCCTTCTTCCTCCTCTTCCTCCTCTTTCTTCCCAAGGTTGTTGGCATGCTTGCCTAGCTGTCATTCTACCACTTGATTCATGCTTCCGGCCTGGCATTTTGCTGGGTAGTTGCAGATGGGGGTCTCACAGACTTTTCTGCTTGGGCTGCTTTTAAAACCCTCTGGATCCCAGCCTCTTGATTAACGAGAGTTACAGGTGTGAGCCACCAGTGCCGCTAGAACTTCTCAACTTTGAGGGTGGTGATTTTTTCTTCTCAGTATGCATTGCTTCCCTAAACTCTGTATCCTGTGATCCTTAATCTCTGACTGTTATAGTTACCTTCACACACACACACACACACACACACACACACACACACACACACACACACATATATATATATATATATATATATAGCTATTCCAGTTTCCTTAAGAAAGTCCTTTTTAAAATTTACTATGAAATAAAACCTATGTAGTAAAAGATAATAAACACAATTAAAAAACAAACAAATCCAAATAACCCTAAATAGACAGATCAGTGACTCATCCCAGAGAAATGCTCCATCACTGTCACTGAGGTCAAGTCCCAAGGGACAGCCACAGACGGGCCAGCATCATGGTGGGCCCCAGGGCACCCATTCAGTCCTGAGTTCCATCACAGAGCTTCAGTATTTCACTTGAACCATACAGGATGTGTTATTTTCTTGTGGCTTCCTTTACTTAGCTAATATTATGTCTGTGCAACCCCCTCGAAGCCATTCCATGTCAAGGCAGTTTGTTCTTTCATTTGTACTGTGTGCTCTCCCTTTGTATAAATACACCACAACACATTTATTCATCCTATAAATGTCTATAGCCATCTGGTTGATTCTGGGGTTGAGCTGTTACAAATAACACTTCAATTAACCTTTTATTTTTTACATGTCTAAATGCAGATGTGATGTGCTCTACTTGGGCACGTGGTGGCTGGAAATGGAGCTACTGGGTCTGAGGAAACATTAACATGCCAACTTAGTCATGATTGCCAAGGTCTTTTCTAAAGACATTGTTTTGATTTGCTTTACCCTTCCATAACTCAGCCTCCTATTAAAAATCCACTGTTCTCTAATGGATGCTCGTTTCCCATGTTTAATTTTTACAGGGGGAATCTTTTATGGAATCACATGTCTTCAGAGTTTAAAAGAATTGAAAAGAAATTTGCAAATGAAGTAGCCATGGCTTCCTATGCTGCATGTCTGGAACCAAAATTCAAGATGGGAAGGAGAATTCCCAAAGCCTTTGTTTTCTAATGTAAACAGGTTCTCTCTCCTGAGCTAGATTTTATTGCTTCTCTTGCATTTTTTTATAGACCTTAATATTGGTGTGAAATAACACATTGTGTTCAGCACATTATGTGTATTTGAGAACAAGACATTTTCTCTGTGGCTGGAAAGTAAATAAAACAAACACACTTAAGACTGTATTCCCCAGGCTGAGAGACAGTGGCTCACAAAGCCAGCCCAGGCAGAAAAGTGCTCGAGTCTATCTCTAATTAGCCAGCAAGAACGGTGAGCAGGGGGCATGGCTCTCATGGTAGAGTCTTTGGAGTTCATATCCAAGTGCCAGCAAAAAAGACATGTGTGTAATAAAATCAAGACTGTGTTCCTCAGATATCGTCATCACATGCTTACAACTACCTTTCACACAGAAAAGATTAAATTGCTAGACATATAGTTTTGGTGGTCCTTTTTTGGTCATTTTTTCTTACTTATGCATTTCTTTTGTTCTCCTATGGTGGAATATCCAAACTGTGGGGGGAAAAAAAAACATTTGTAATGCCTTTCTTTGGATTTGTTTCTTGTCGATGTTTTTTGTTATGTGGCTATGTGGGCTATGGAAAATTAGTAAAATATTTTTTTTTCAGAAAAAGTAGTTTTAAGACATACTCAATTAAGAGCAGTTGAAATGTGGTTTCAATGCTGAGAATATCTATTAATGAGCTTAAATACAAGCATACTTTAGATTTTATTTTCATGTTAGACTTGGATGTTGCAAAGAAATGGTGTGAACTGTAAAGAAAGACTCTGTGTGTGTGTGAGTGTGTGTGTGTGTGTGTGTGTGTGTGTGTGTGTGTTGGTCCTGGACCTTGAACTTGGGGCCTGGGCACTGTTCCTGAATCTCTTGGTGCTCAAGGCTAACATTTTAACTCTTTTAGCCACAGCATCATTTCTGGTTTTCTGGTGGTTAAGTGGAGATAAAAGTCTTAAAGGCTTTCCTATCTAGGCTGCTTCCAACCATGTTCCTCAGATTTCAACTTCCTGAGTAGCTGGGATTACAGGGGTGAGCCACTTGGCTGGCATTTGGTTTTTATCATGGCATGCTTTCCATGGCATGCTTAGTTCACTCCCATTCTTTGGGCCTCTTGGTTTCTTTGAATTGAAGACAGAGATAAACAACCAATTGAGAGATGGGCTCAAAGATGCTTAATGTCAGAAACATCCCATCCTATCATCGTGATGGAAAACCAAATTTGGAAAGTTATTAATGAGATTTCAGCCCTGATATACAAAGCACTTAGAACTTATCCTTTCATCTTCATACAAGAAAACCCTGGACACATTAAAAATCAGTCACTTTGCTTGGACACATAGGAGAATCGAGGCTACAGGGTGAACTGGAACTTTGAACTCATGAGATACCTGGCAAGAGCTAACCTGGATGCCTCTTCACCCCCAAACTGCTACTTCAGTGGCAAACTAGACAAAGTACTGGAGACTGGTATATTGTGGTCCAAGGCCAGCCTGGCATAAAAGTCTGTGAGACTCTATCTCAATGTCTGAGTATGGTGATACACTCCTATATTCCCAGTTACAGGGGAAGCACAATGGGTCAGAGTCATTCCCAGGGACACAAGGAACCACAGGGAGGGGGTTGCAATCCACACCAGTCTGAGCTTTCAATGAGACCCTACCTTAAACATCACTAATGGCCAAAGAAGCTGGAGGAATGGCTGGAGTGGTAGAGCTTCACTTAGTAAGTATGAGACCCTGAGTTCAGTCCCCAGTACTGCCGAAAGAAGGAAAAATGGACATCAGTACTTATAAGCTCAAGAAGGCTACATACTGTAAGAATGTAGCCGGTCTGGGACTGGACACTCGCAGGCGACACCACCCAATGTGGCAGAGGGCACAGAACAGCAGCCCTCCTCCAGGAGGGTCCAGTCAGCCACTCTAGCTCCCATGTGTAAGCCTCGGGCTGGGCTGGGGAGGGCAAGGCTGGCGCTGGTGGGAGTCTGGTGCCTGAGAGTGGGACGGGAGAACAGAGAACCAGCTGAGGTGGGAGAATGGTTCCAGTGGCAGCTGAGTGAAGCTGGCAATCCCCAGGTAAACTCATGACTGGATTAGATAGGGATTTATATATAAATAGAGCTATAGGTGTGAAAAGGTGGGATGATTTGTCCACAGCATAAATGGAATATTGGATTACAAGAGACATAGAACAAGTGCTCATTGACTGGTAATGGTGGGTTCAATACGAAATTGGATAGAAATCAGTAGTGTGTGTGTGTGTGTGTGTGTGTGTGTGTGTGTGTGTGTGTGTATGTGCTGTACTAGGGCTTGAACTTAGGGCCTCATGCTTTTACTTGGCTTTTCTTGCTCAAGGCTAGTGCTCTACCACTTTAGTCACATCTCTACTTTTGGTTTTTTGCTGGTTAATTGGAAACAAGTGCCTCTATGGTTTGTCTGTCTGGCTCCGAACTACAGTTCTCAAGTCTCAGACTCCTTAGTAGCTAGGACAATAGGTGTGAACCATCAGCCCAGTTAGTTTAGCTAGAATGATCCACAGTGACAGGTGTTGAAGGTTTAGTCTCTCACTGTGGTGCTGTCAGGAGACAGCAGAGCCATTGAGAGGCGAGGCCCACGGGAGGCTGTCCGGCCACTGGGGACGTGGAGCCGGCTCCTTCCGTGTCTGTCTGCCTGTCTGCTGCCATGCAGTGGAATAAAGTCTTCATTCCTTCCTTCCCATCATGATGCACTGCCCAGCCACAGACCATGGACTGAAACCACCAGTGAGTCAGGCTTTCTAATATCTCTGTTATCCCATCTATTTTGTCACAGTGATGGAAGGATATCTTTTCAATGACTGGCAGCATTTCTCCACTGAAAACGTCAGTGCAACTCTATAGACATTCTACCCCCACAAGGGGAAGAATAAACCCCACTCGTGAGTATGGACTGACATCATGATTTCCAAGGCACACAGGGCACAAGAGAGAAAAGGGAAAGAAAAGAGAACCTGAAGAATACTATTTGAGCTGAGTGACCCTGGGCAGTATCAGCCATGATAAATCACCTGGAGAGGTTATGTGAAGAAAATTGTAATTTACCTCTGGTCTTCCTCCCTCAAACTCATCACCCTAGCCTACTTGTAGTAAAACATCAGACACATCCTAATGAAAGAAATGCATGCAATAATTGCCTTTTACTACTCTAAATGGTTAAAGTCTTCAAAAAGAGCAGAGGTATAAAAGAATATCATGGATAAGAGTGCTTAAGGAGGCATAGTGACATAATGACAACTAAGTGTGGGATCCTGGTCAGGAAAAAAGACATTCAGACAGAACTAAGAGAAAAAGAATAAAATGTCAAGTGTCTGGTCATTCACCAGTGTCAATGAATTAATTCCAACAGATGCACCATCAGAATGTTAAGATGTCAATCATTAAGAAAAATAGGTCTAGGGTTAGTGATACATGGAAATGCTCTGTGATTTCTCATTAGACAGGGATGTCTTCTAAAATGAAGTGTTTTGTTTTTTTCAAGTATGTTTTGTTTTTCTTTTGAGGGTCTCATTATGTTACTCTAGTCTAGAAGCCCTAGGCACAAGTGATCCTCATGTTTCAGCCTCCTTTGAATGATAACCTGGAAAAGCAGAAAGAGGAAGAGATGAAGAAAGACAGCAAGAGGAAGAGGAGAGGAGAGGAGGAAGAAAAAGAAGCGGAGGACAAGAGGAGAAGCAAAAGAAGGAGGAGGCAAAGGACCAAAGGAAGAGGGGAAGGAGGAGTTTGGAAAGGAAAAAAGAGTGGGAATAAAGCAATGGGAAACAAAGGAGAACTCTAGAGCTCCACAGGAAAAGTACCATCATCCATTTACTTGGCTTGATTGTATTTGCCAGCTCATTGCCTAGCCCCAGTGATGGAGGATAGGCTGTGATTTAAGACTTAAGCTGGCCAGGTGCCCGTAGCTCACGTCTGTCATCCTAGCTACTCAGGAAGCTGAAATCTGAGGATCACAGTTCAAGCCACTCTGGGAAGGAAAAGTCGGTTAGACTCTTATGTCTAATTAACCAACCACACAATATAGGAATTGAAGGTGTGTCTCAAGTAGTAGAGTGCTAGCCTTGCGCCAAAGAGCTCAGGGATAGAGCCCAGACTTTGATTTCCAGGTCCAGGACTAGCACCAAATAAATAAATAAATAAATAAATAAATAAATAAATAAATAAATAAATAAATAAATAAATACAATAAAGAATCCTTAAGCTGATCTTGCCCAGAAGTCTAAGAGTTTCTGCCATCCCTCAGGCAGGCAGACTGCATGGCAAGGGATAGGAGACCTAAATTCTAGAAAAATTCAGCCAGAAAAAAGAAAAATGACCCTACATTTTATCTTCCTGGACAGCTTTAAACACACACACACACACACACACACACACACACACACACACACACACACACACCTTGTGCACATGCAATGATTCAACATGAAAATGTGTCACCCATCACCTGGGAGCATTTTGGGCAGGAAAAGATGTTTTGTGTTCCGAGGAAGCCCCTCAGCACTGCAGCAGATGGAAGCATTGTGGTTTCCAAATATAGCTGCTATGATTTGCACATGGAGGGGCCGGAGGGGCATTAGGCCCACAGATTTTCTTGGGAAACAATA